>NW_020327406.1:0-17708 GCF_001858045.2 Oreochromis niloticus | reverse complement strand
AAAAAGATCCACAAAATAAGGCACAACAATTCTAATTTCAAGATTTCAGTTTTTCACAACGTAAAGCTTTTTCAAGCAAAACCCACAGTAAATATATTCACATTTACTGCAGCCTCAGAGAAAACATTAGAACGAGGCAGCTTCAACATAACAGACTACAGCTGATGCGCCAGAATGTCATACTAGGGGTGTTTTTTTTTAAATACAAGGAGGGATTAAGTAAATCAGAAACAAATGACACAGAGATGCAACAGGTATAATCAGGAAAAGTTTATTCCCAAGGCGGACAGCAGGAATAAAAAAACAAACAAAAAATCTGTGCTAAAATTCCACAAGAATAGACATTCTAACAAAACTTATTTTGTATACTAAAATACCCTGAAGTATAGACAGTGGATTAACACAATATAATATAAAAATGTAAAAACTACACTCAAAAATAAACACTGAAATCAGAGTAAAATTAATTATAAAAGACAAATACAAATTTGGATGTACATATGTGTATAGCTCACTTTACCATAAATTGTTTCTTCAGTCAGTAAAATGGTGCTTCAGCTTCAGCAGCAGTTGGCTCTCAAGGTTCTTGCTGTGAAGCTGTGACCGTTTGGCAGTGAACAGGAGTCCTGCATGACTAAAAAGTCTCTCACAGGCTGCAGATGCAGGAAGAGCTGTATTAACTTTGATCGACAGCTTCTTGATGTGAGGAAAGCCATGCAATAGCTCCACACCTCCAGTGAAGTGACATGAAAGGTACCTCTCCAGTTCCTCTGCTACTGGCTTTCCTGACCCCATGGATCCATCATCTTCATCGAATAGGCTGCTGTTTGTGCTGGCCTCACCCAGCTCGGGGTCTAGGTGATGTCTGATGAAGTGGGACCTGTGGAAAGATGTAAGGTTTTCAAAAGAATTAGGTCTGATCATTATAGTGCTGTATACACTGCCAAGCTGCAGATGTTTGTTTGGAGCTAGCCTCCAAAAGCTGCCCATACACTGTGCGATTTTTGGCCCATTTTGAGTGGATTTTTCAGTCGCACAACCGTTTGGGGATCGGCCGTGTTTTGCCTTAATCGTGTGTGCATCGTGTAGTATACATGTTTTAACGATAAGCAGTTAACACCTCACGACCAACTCCCAATCATCAATCGTATGGTTGCATGATAATCAAACCAGTTTGAAATCCTGTCGCCTCTCACACTGCGCAGCACAAACACAGAAATGAAAGAAAAGGTGGAGCGGCACGGCAGTGCAGCGTGTGATCTGGACACAAGAGATGGAGGCACAACTTGGAGGATGAGGCATGCTCATCCGAGTACGTAAGTGTAGAGCTGCCACCGGGGCAAAAGAAAAATAGAGCTATATCACGTTATAACGTAAACAGTTTATTGTTCTAACAATATACCTTTCACGTTTGAACAATATAATATTTATATTCTACAAACGTGATGTATATTGCAATAACGTGATATTATATTGTTCAAACATGACCATATTGTTAGAACAATAAACCTTTCACGTTATAACGTGACATATTTTTCTTTTGCCCGGTGGCAGCTCTATGCTTCCGTATCCGAGGCTTTTCAGTGTGGCCTCACAAAATTATCACGACTACAACAACCACGAAAAGAGCTGGATGGACATTGCTGCTCAATCACAGCTGCCTGGTCCATGTTTTTCATTAGTAATTTAGCAAAGTTGATGGTGTGTGTGCCTGTGTGAGTGAAAGACAGAGAGGGAGAGCGAGGGACAGATTTTGTATTATAAGCTTCATGTTATGGACGCACAGTTTGAGCACTCAGGTCGCATCAGAGCATCAGGCCGTATAGCGTGAGACCTGCATCGTGACCTATGAACTTCTAACCTCTGCGATTTAATTGTACAGTTTGAGCAGGAGCGGAACAACGTGACTGAAAAAACTCGCACAGTGTTTGCCCAGCTTAATGCAGACTGTTTAAACTAAACAAGCTGCTGTTTCACATAATAAACCCTGTCAGCCGCAGTATTGCCTTCTGTTTAACAGTTAAAGCAGTAGAGACGAGCTGTTTGCATGTTCGTGAAACTCTAGCGTCATTAACCAGGCTAGCTGTTAGCTTATAGCTCACGCTAGCTAACCAGCGAGCAGTTAAAAAGACAGCTGAAGCTGCACAAAACACCCACAAACATATCTCACTACAACGTAGCGCCGGAAATATGACTCGCAGCTCGAGCTCTACACAGTTGCTGTAACATAAGACTGGCATCCAGCTAACCACAGCTAAAAAGATATTTAGAGAAAACTTACCGTTTCCTCAGTGGTTTCACGCTGAAAAGTTGGTTTGTTTTGGCTCTCATTGAAGACACCGACACTGCAGACATAGCTGTTCTTTTGTGCTGCTTTTAAGCGAAACATTCTTTGTATGTGAGGCCAAAGGTGTTCATCCTCTTCAGCTCTAGCGTAGACTCTGCCATCATATTTCTTCTTTCCGTGTGTCCGCTAATTTGAAACGCTTGGGCCGCTCCGCCCGCCACGGTTTCAAACTGGTAATGTGACTGTATGGCAACGTCTCATTGGTAAAAAGGTTACCGGAAACTCCATTGACGGCATGTTATCTAATGTGTTAAACTAAATTTTTTTTAAAGTAACGAGTCGAATTTTGCAAATGTAGCGGAGTAAAAGTACCGTTTCTTCTTCATAAATGTACTCAAGTAAAAGTAAAAAGTATCGTGCAAAAAAGGTACTTAAAAAGTACATTTTTTTTCAAAAACTTACTCAAGTAAATGTAACGGAGTAAATGTAGCTCGTTACTACCCACCTCTGACTATTACCATATGATAATAAACCTCACTTGTCACAAGGGGTCTTCACATTATTAGGGCAGAAAGATGCCATTCCCAATGCAACACCAAAGGGACTTGTGTCTCCTCCTGGACAAATAAATAAATCAAATTCAAGAATAATGGTTCCCTTCTTTAAATGACTCAAAGCATTGTGTTTAAATAATATTACACACAGTAGTTATGGCTTTTTTTAAAGTGAGCTATTGGCTAATCACAGTCTACAACAATAATATTTTTGAAGATAACCCTTTGTCCTTTTATGAGCAATTTAGCAACATAATCATTAACAAGTTATTTCACACTTCTTCCCTTACTTCCAAAGAGTAGCAACAACTAGCAACTACCACTGTGCACAGCAGCCTCTATTTGTCTTCACTGATATGTTATGTTGACATTACATTTACTCATGTTAAGGGTTTTAATGAATTTCAGTTTAACCTGATGATGCTTAGATTCATTCTACCTTCATACAAACTTTATACTGTCCAGTATAAAGAAAATATAAATTTTCAACCTGGAACCTTTTTAAGCTTACTCAAAATCCTAAGTCAAGCTCTGACTGTTCGGATGTCCCTGTTTGTTTGTTGAGGTGAAGTTCATCTACAATGTAGGCAACAGAAAATAGAGCAATAAAAAAAAACATAATTTTTCTCCACTTATGCTGTAAAAAGGATTCAAGCTGAGTGCCTTTGTACGGTTTTTACTAAGCTAACTACCTTTAATTTAGTAAACTCCCACCATAAGGGTGTGTTTTAACTGGTGAAACTGTGTCGTACTCAGGCTCGGACATCTGATTGCTGCCTTTTATAAATGTTAAATGGCCTGTATTTATATAGCGCTTTTCTAGTCCCTAAGGACCCCAAAGCGCTTTACATATCCAGTCATTCACCCATTCACACACACATTCACACACTGGTGATGGCAAGCTACGTTGTAGCCACATTCACCCTGGGGCGCACTGAGGCTGCGAGACACTGGCGCCACCGGCCCCTCTGACCACCACCAGTAGGCAACAAGGTGAAGTGTCTTGCCCAAGGACACAACGACCGAGACTGTCTGAGCCGGGGCTCGAACCGGTAACCTTCCGATTAGAAGGCGAACTCCCAACTCTTGAGCCACGATATAAGCTTTATTGCACAAGCATAAGCTAACACCAGTACAGTAACCATGCCTTTACAGAAGTCAGGTAATCAACTGAAAGACACAAAATAAACAACCATACAACATGAACAAAACAACCCTATTAATGACAGTACAGTTTAGTAATAGTCATATTTATGGCTTTAACACATTATTTAATCAACACAGAAACTCACCAGCTCGGCTTCATCAGTCATAACAACAATATCAATGAAAAGAAGATCCGGCAGGTAGGATCTATGAGCGGATGTTAACACATACTATCCCAGACTTACATAAATCACTCCGTCTTAAATAAATTTGTCATTTAAAGCAAATTTGGGTCTGGCTACTAATAAATCACAACAAATAAATTGGCACGTAAGAAATATGTGAAAAACCACACAGCCTTCATTAGAATTAAACTTTAGACTGAAATAAATCTGAACATGCACTAATAATATAATTTTATTACTTACCATATTACATTTCAGACCCTGTACTTTCTTGTAACAGTACAGAATATCTGTACTTTTGCCACCTCTGACTCAGTGTCAAACAACATGTAATCTTTTTGTGCCTGAGGAAAATGAATGTTGTAATGTTTTATAATGCACTGAGAGTTGGACTTTTATTTCCCAGTGGCCCTAATCCTCTTTCATAAATAATAGTGTGCTAACATGTTGGAAGTTGGAAAAAAAGTTATATCAGTAATTTCGATTTATTTTTAATCCTTGCCCCTAACAAAACCCCATCATTGCCAAGGCATTCAAACAGTTTTGGCCCTGACACATTTCTACTATTCTAATCTAATTAGTCATTTTTGTCCATGCTTGTCAAAGGAGTTGGTAACCTTTTGAAGAACCTGTCATCATCTTGCCTCAATGAGCAACTTGGTAATTATTATTACATTCTTTACCATTTAATGTTATATAAAATTGCAACATACAGTGTTCAATGACAGAGGTAATGAAAATACTTAAATATTGTTTTTTCATGCAAACTTTGGATTCATTGCTTTTGTTTTCCTGTGCTGCACTCTCATGTGCTGTTAAACCAAAAGTGTTTAATCGTTTTCTAGCAACAGTAATCTGGAATCACCTTAAGTATTGTGACATGGACAAATTAAATTAATAATTGCATATGACATACAATGTTTGAAAAATATCTTGTTGATTTTTCTAAACGGAGATGGTTAAAGCACAACTGAGGCTGAAACAGGTCAGAACAGATATACCATGTTAATATTTTCAGTTTATTTTTATTCTTCAGTGGAACAGAAGTAATGTTCATAACAAATACTTTCTCTTCCTTCCATTTGAGAAATTGTTTTATGTAAGAAGGTCAAATACTAATTATGATGATAATATTTAGCAGACTATTCTCAGTCCAAGAGATGTATTGTCTGATTAGTTTTGGCATTGTTTTAAAATCAACATGCCTGTTGTACACTACACTAACATCTAGTTACTCTAAGCCGTAGTTTATCAATGTATTAATGTTTTGTGTTGCTGTGTTCATAGAGGCCAGTAGAGTGAACACAGGTAGAGCAACATGTGCTGCTGTGAGAAAAACGGGAAGAAGAAAGGTATGTTTCTGAGGAGTCTTTAACCAAAATAGCACAATAGTTTTGCTATGAAGTTGTAAGCAGAAAAAAAGTGTACTGTCTGAATGTTTCTTCGGTTTGTATGTGATATTTATAAATGTGCAGATGCTGATGATAATTTGAGCTTAGTGAACTTACGCCTCAAATTAAAACCACATAAGTCTCTTTTAGATATGTACTGTATCTACAGTAAGAGCTTTGAGTTTCCTCATACAGCTCAGAAAGGTTACATGTGGCATGAAGTACAACTTCTGATATGCATTTTATTTCAACATAAATATTTAAGTAAATACTAGTTTTATTTTTGAAAACTTGAACACATGTAAAAATAATTAATTTCAATTCAATTTTCAATTTCATTTATATAGCACCAAATTATGAAAACAGTCATCTCAAGGCGCTTTATATTGTAAGGTAGATTCTACAATAATACATACAGAGAGAAACCAACAATCATATGACCCACTATGAGCAAGCACTTTGGCGACAGTGGGAAGGAAAAACTCCCTTTTAACAGGAAGAAACCTCTGGCAGAACCAGGCTCAGGGAGGGGCGGCCATCTGCTGCGACCAGTTGGGGTGAAAGAAGGAAGACAGGATGAAAGACATGCTGTGGAAGAGAGAAATAGACTTTAGCTGTTCAGTCTGCCTCTCTTATTTTTAGTTTATTATTTCTCTTATTTAGATTAATTTAATTTTGTAAATTTATTTCTTTTCAATCTTTACAGAAAATATGCAGACAGCTGTAAGAAAAGACATGAAGCCATGAAAGACCTTTTTTCAGTAGTAATACCAAAAGAAAAATGAAAAAGATGGAGCTAAATACATTTATTAAAAAACAAGACAAAGACCCTTCTTATGTCTTGTGCTGTTTTTGTGGTATTTGTGAACATGGATAAGGTTAGAGTAGGTGCTGGTGATAATACACTATGAGATTTCTACACTTATGCTTCAAATGAAAAAAGGCCTGAAGTGCAACTTTTATTATTCCACTTAGAATAAATTTTGAGCACATCCACTTCAATTTTTTAACAAACATAAAGATAGCTTAACTTGGCACAAAGAGATGGCCAAGAAAACCGATATTTCCAGATTCAGCTAAAACCAGCCAGTTGCTATGACCCCTGTAATAAAGAAATGCTTTGAAAAGCTGGTCAGGAGTCACATTAGAGCACTCCTGCCCAGTTTGCTTACAGAGCAATTAGATCATCACACCATAGCCACAGCTACAGTCACACATAGAACAGCAGTGGAGCTATGTGCGCATGCTCTTGGTTTTTTTTTAGCTGCAAGTTTAATGCCAGCCTCCCCCACAAACCAATAGATCCTCCGCTTCTTTTAAGTGTCTCCCAGCGCAATTCTTAGCATTTTTTGGTTCCTGCAACTGGTCCGTCGGGTTATTGTCTCCCCAGAAACACTTCCCTTGTGCTTTTGGAAATTTATTTTTCCTATTTCTGTTTTTTTTTTCCTGTTTTCGTTTTTCCTATTTCTGTTGTGTTTTGTGTGCTTTTGCAGCATTTTTCTTATTGCTGGTGTTTTCTTAAGTTGCAGTCTGTTAAAAACCTGAACAAGCAAAATGTGATTTTGTGCCATTGTTCACAATAATAATGATTATTACGAATTAAACATTTCAGAGTCACATAGGATATTACAGTGATTCCATAACTGACTGATGTCATCATATTGTAATTAAAACATGTTGACGTCAGCATGCTGTAATGGAAATGTCATAAAATATCGACGTTTTAGTAAAGCCGTAGCCCTTTGGGGTAGTTGTGCTTTCTGAATGCTCTTGTTCTTCATGATATAGATTCCAGCAACATGCTGAAAACATTCCTCAGAGATTTTGGTTTACATGATACATATATTTACATGATAGCATGACACAGTTGGTGAAGATGTGTCAACAGAGGATACATGATAAAAATCTAAATGGTAAATGGTAATGGTAAATGGCCTGTATTTATATAGCGCCTTTCTAGTCCCTAAGGACCCCAAAGCGCTTTACATATCCAGTCATTCACCCATTCACACACACATTCACACACTGGTGATGGCAGCTACATTGTAGCCACAGCCACCCTGGGCGCACTGACAGAGGCAAGGCTCCCAAATGTGCTATGTTAGATTGAGATCTGATTGCTGTGGACGGCTTGAGAGTAAAGTACATAAATTGGTTTGAGATTATGTTAACTTTGTGACATGGATATTATGGTATTGGAAGCAACCATCTGGAACTTGCTATGGATGCACTGTGTGCATAAAGGCAAAGACAAGGTCAGCAACAATACTTAGGTACCCACATAGCAAAACTGGTATGGCCCGGATCACATGGGCCACCACAAGGCCAGTTGCAGACACACTGGTGGTCCTGTGCTGGCCCATGTGTGGATTACCTCTGGCAAACCTGATCTGGGCCACCAAAGGGCCGTCATTCTTTGCGGTATGTGGGCCATGTGTAAGTTGTGTGCAGCCACGGGCCAGTTGCAGACACACTCCTGGCCCTGTGCTGGCCCAGAACAGTTTCTGCTCTGGCCCCAGATGTCAGCCTAATGTGTATCTTAATCAAGCCATGTAATAACAACATGTGCTAGAAATAATAGTGCAAAAGTAACATGACAAAACTGTTCAGACAGTGAATGGACTCATTCCTATATAATGCTTTTCTACTCTCCGGATTACTCAACGTGCTCTATACAACATGCCACATTCACCCAACCCACACATTTTCGCTTAACTGAGTGCTTCCCAACTACATCCATACACATTCACACTCACGACATGCAGACTGGAGGAGTCAGGATCGAACAACAAACCTTCAGATCAATAGGTGACCTGCTCTACCACCTGAGCTACATCCACCCACTGGCAAAGGTGAGTAAACCCTCACTAAGTTTTGGATAAAGTGTACACTCACAAACCTGTCAAACTGCATTTGAAACGTTGGCTACCATAGCAGTATAGTATTGCAACATGGCACTTTGGACTTCTAACTAAAATAGGAAATAGGAACATAAATAGTGCATCATTTCCAGACCTGGCCCACATCTGGTTGACATACACCAGCCAGTCAGAAGTGCCAGCTTAATGCCAGATCCGGGCCAGGCCTGTTTTAGATGAGACTGGGCCAATAAACCAAACCACAATCGAGCCAGATGTGGGATGCCATCACATAGAGAGTGCCATCTATGCAGGCATGGCCCATATCTGTGACATACGTCTTATCATGCCAGAAGTCAGCTAGCAGTGCCGGCTTGATACCAGATCCGGGCCAGACCAGCTGCTATGTGGGTAGGTTATGGCATTTAATTATGCTTAGTTGGTACTAAGGGGCCCAAACTCTGCTAAGAAAATATCCACCACAGTATTACGCAACAACAAAATTTTTCAAATCCGTTATTGTCCAATTGTCCAAATATTCAGTCTTGGTCTGTTATGTATCGTAGAGAAATTTCTCCCTCAGTGTTCCTGTTCTCTTGTGTCTAGTTTCCTGTGTTAGTTATTTGTGTCTTCCTGTAAAGTCAGGTATAAAGATGGCCACAAGACTACCTGTTTCCCCAGTCATGTCTCTGTGTCTATCTGGTCTCTCTCTGTTTCTGTCTCTCTCTGTGTATTGAAATCAAGCAACGTTTAGTTTTTTCCCCTGTCTCTAATTTGTTCCTGCTTGTTTCCATGTGTTGTCTCTACTTCCTTAATCTCCCTTCAGTGTATGTATATATATATATATATATATATATATATATATTATATATATATATATACATATATTGTTCGTTTTTCCTCTGTCCTTTGTCAGAACATCTGTACACCTCCAAGCTGCAATTATTCCAAGTTCTAGTATGTTTTCCCAGTGTCAGTGCCCACATTGTATTTTGCTCTTATTAGGTTCATTTCCTCCCTGCTGGTGCTGTCTGCATTTCGGTCCTCAATTCCACGTACCACTAAGTCTGCAGATTTTACAGACTCATGGCACTCTCTCTCTTATCACACAGCATCATCCTGCAGTACACCTACAGTAACACACTCTTCAGTAAACAAAGAACTCAACGATCAAATGTGTGGTTTCAGTACATTAAAGTGATGTTTTAATGCTTATTGGCATAAATACAACAAATCTCAACCAGGTGTTCTTCCTTTTTTTTTTTTTTTTTTTTTTTGGCTGTCCCATTTGGTTCTTTAGCCATCAGAATTGTTATCTGAAGACCAACAAGAATACCAAATGGATTTATTTTGCCAAATGGATCATCATGGCATTGCCGTATTGGTCCATTTGATCAAACTTTGTTGTTATTATTTATTTTATTTTCAGTTGTTACAGATGGGACAGACATGATTGAGGGAAAGGAAAGGGAGAAAGAAAGAGAGGAAGGAAAGAAAAACAGAAGGAAAAGGGACAGTGAGAAAGGGCACTTACAAAGACAAAGAGAAGAAAAAAAAAAAAATCTCCTGGATCACCTGTTGAGAGAAAAGAAGAGAAAACAAGCAAAAAAAAAAACCAAAACAAAGCCACATACTAAACACAACACCATCACGTTAATCTAGCTAAGTGTGAACAGCAGTAAATACTAAATATTGAAAGTTGTTGTGCAGCACGCAGGACAGACAGCGCACAATGTGCTTTGAAGTAGCAGCTAAGAAAGGTGTAGTTTATGTCTACGAACAGTGAACACCCGTGTGCACACCTGTGTGGATCAACGCGCTTGTATACAAAAGGTTTCCCCATGTAACGGTCTGCTAGAGGGTGTGGAGGGCCATAGCCCCGTCCTCCAGGGCATGAAGCAGGCATGGAGGAGATCCAGGCTCCAGACATCCAGAGGCCCCAGAGTGCGAGAGCCCAAGGAGTACCACCGGAGGGGCATCCGTGCCACCTTCCTAGGAAGGGCTGAGGACATCCCCAGACGAGGGGGTCACCCAGTAGCCACGGAGCAGAAGCCAGAGGGGGCTGCACCGGCGTGCCGCCGGCTCTGCCGGCAGCCAGCTGTGCCAGAGTGAACCGAGTTGCAGGCCCCGAGGCCGGAGGCCCGAGGGCCCCCTTTGCCCCGGAAGAGGCCTGACTGAGCGACAGGCACCAGGCCCCGCCAAGTAGCCACCGGGAGTGAGCTGGTGCATACCTGAGCGCCCAGCCCGGACACCAAGAACCACCAATGCACCAACCCCTGAGGTCATCAGTTACCAGCAGGGAGTGTGGTGAGGGGAGATAGGCCTCCACACTTGGAGGGCCTGGGAGTACCCAGGGAGGTGGAGTCTAAGACCCGACCTGACATATGGACACAGACAAACAGGCACACACGGACATAAACATGCTTTCCCACCCTCATGCACACATATACAAACACTCAGCACTCACCCAACGTAGGGATAGACATACATAGACATGTACACACAGTCATACTCCCCAAACATACTCTATGCCCCGGGTCCAGGTACCCTCGCCCCAGAGGGGAAACGGCACCCAGACCCAAGAGATGCGACCCTTTCCCCGGGTGGAGGCAAGCAGACCGCCCCAGGCTCCGCAGCAGCAGGGAGGCCGCAGGTGTTCTTCCTGACACTTTGCAATTACATTTAAGTGAATGTTACATTCCTCTAATCCCCTAAGAAGGTCCAGGGGTTGAGGGCAAGTAACAAAATGTGTCTGGGTTGGAAAAAAGAGACAGGGAGGCACAACATTTAAATGAAAGAGTTTTATTAAAGTTTCTAATAACTACTCAACAAAAAGAGACAGACAAGCTGCTATCACCATTTAAAGAAACAAAACAAAACTCAAGCGTTGGTCAGTATTACTGAAAAGTAATAGTCACAGAAAAAAGGGTTTGTCACCAAATACGCTCCTCTTCACCGAGCAGGAGCAAACAGTCACAAAACACAGCTCACTAGCTGCAACCACCAAACACACAGCTCACTAGCTGCAACCACTCACATGGCACTCTGGCCCTAAGCTCAGCTTTCTCTGGCCTTAAGTAAGTCTTATTGCCGATGGGAGTCAGCTGTATAGAAAAAAAGGTGGCACCTAAGGCAGGAGAGACAGCAGGACACACCCACCCAAGGCAAGCTCAGGAGGCGGCCCTGCTAGGGCCGTAACACCCCCTCCCATAAAAAACAAACCCGTGGTTGTCACAGAGTGTCCTACACATTGCAAACAGCAAACCGACTAATTATACCCACAATCATTACACCACCAAATTTTAAATATACCACCTACCAAACACCAAAGTAACGATTAGGCATAGCCTGCAGAATCTGCCAACACCTTCTCAATGGGTCCAAAACATGGAATGAGGTTAGCCAAATACATCAATGTACAGCCAGAAGTTTTAAACATCACACATGGAGGACCCATCAGCCAGCTAGAAGCCCTTATTGAAACACTTTTCAGATGGTTTTGACTAGACTCTGCTGACAGGTATGCTTGTTAGCCAGTGGTGCAGGCTTGAATGTTTTGAAGGTTTGTGGTGTTCTCAATCTGTTACACTGCATTTCATTTGAAAGACCTGGAAGGTGGCCAACAGGTGGCAGCTCAGAGTTAGTTGCCCTCTTACACTGACCACATGACACCACTGAGCAGTTATGCTCCAAGTGTAGCCTTTTACTAGGCCTGGCAACTGTGTCAGTTGGAACCACGACTGACTGTTCTCAAGGCAGGCCCGTTTTGCTTTGAGTTTCAGTCTCAAACAGTTAGCAACAAGGTGGCCAGGTTTGTGGCAGAAGAAACATAGCTTTGCTTTGGATCTTGAAACCACAACTTTTTCAGCCTTGCTAGCTGGCTCACTCCTAGCTCTCTAAAATGTGTTATGGTGAGAAGGGATTTCACATTGTACAGCATTTATTTTATGAGTTAAGGTAAACTCATCTGCCAGTGTGGCAGCCTGGTGTAGAGTGGAAACCCTTTGTTCATATAAATAAAAGCAATACACTAAGGCACCGCATTCTTAAAGTCCTCCACCAGCATTAGCCCACGTAACGACCCCAAATCATTAGCCTGGCTTGCAGAGCACCTCTTATCAAAACGTTTTCTTCTCTTTTGCAAAGTCAAGGTAGGATTGACCCCGTGTCACCTCTAGACCTCGAAAATGCTGCCTATAGGCTTCAGGTACAAGCTCAAAGGCTTTGAGAACAGCACCTTTAATCTTTTCCTAAGCTAGGCAGTCCTCACTAGACAGACTAGAACAAGCTTCCTGCCTTACCCATCAATTTACACAACAACATCACCCCCACATGTCTTGCTGCCACCGCAATGCAGTTACTATGCTTTCAAACACACTGAAGAAGCTTTGAACACTGGATTCACAGAAAACTGGAACCAGGTGGATGTCATTACTTACAAACGAGGCTCAAATTCCATTTTAGGGCTGGAGAAGGGTTAGCAAATACAACGTAAGTAAGACCACCACACCCTTCTGCCAGCTCAGTCTGAGGTTACCCAAAAATTAATGGTAACTAAACAACTTACTCTTGTTGACCAACTTACGTCTTGCAATATACACATTAACAAATAAATAGAACTTACCCTGTTCTTAAGCACACCAAACTTTACCTACCTATCTTCTGGAGCGTGTTGGGTTCGAGCAACTTGAAAGGCAGATCTTCAGTAACCGGAGCCCTGAATTGCCTAACCCCAACAGAAACTAATCCCCACCCAGCATTACTCCAAAAACAAGAAAGGCAAAATAATAAACGAGTGCCTGAAGAAAGAACTTAAAAAGCTCATCTAGACAGTCACCTAACTTAACTGGGAAGATGTATTTTCTTTCTTCTCAAAAGGCAACACGACCGCTATATAAAAGCAAAAAAAACCCAAAACAAAAACCAAATACCACTAATTCAAAACTCCCTTTTCAATCATTCTGGACGAGCCCCCACTTGTTAGGTTCCCCTAAGAAGGTCCAGGGATGAGGGGAAGTAACAAAATGTGTCTGGGTTGGAAAAATGAGACTGGGAGGCAAAGGAGTTAAATTAAAGACTTTTATTAAAGTTTCTAATAATAACTCAACTAAAAGAGACAGACTAGCGGCTATCACCATTTAAAGAAACAAAACAAAAATCAAGCATTGGTCAGTATTACTGAAAAGTAAGTCAAAGAAAAAAGGGTTAGTCACCTGAGGGAAGAGAGACAGCAGGACCACCCACCCAAGGGCAACCTCAGGAGGCGGCCTGCTAGGGCCGTAACACTGAATATTCATGTAAACATGAACTACGTTTAAATGAATGGGGTGGCTGTAGTTCCGGAGGTAGAGCAGGTCGCCTACTGATCGGAAATTTAGTAGTTCGATCCCTGGCTCCTCCAGTTTGCATGTCAAGTATCCTTGGGCAAGCTACTAACCCCAAGTTGCTCTCCGATGCACCCATCGGAGTATGAAAGTAGTCACTAAGCACTCTGTCCAGAAGAAAGTGAATGTGGTGAATGTGGCATTTTGTATTGAGCGCTTTAAGTACTTCAGGAGAGTAGAAAAGTGCTATATAAGAATCAATCCATTTATCATTTATGCTTAAATGATAGAATGAGATTAACTTATCTATAGCCATGCTTAATTACTTGTGGCCAAAAATGAATGGGAAGTTCCAGAAGAGGTTTAACCTCTTAAACCCCAACGCAAAAGGCAGGAGATCAGGTAGGCTTGGGGCTTAAGAGGTTAAAAGGGTTAACTGAGATACTATTATTATGTGAAATTACCACAAAAATTATTAAAAGATTGTAACTATTGATGGCTTTCATATCCTTCCTTAACGTTTCTCTTGTGCAAACAAAAAAACTGTGTTCATTTTTATTATTTATTTATTCATGTCTTGAAATATCTTATAAAAATGAATTTGGTACATGGTACTCTGTATAGTTTACATTCTGAAAACTGAACAAGATTTAACATTATTTGTTCTTCTGTAGTGACTACTACTACTGTACCTTCAATTAAGTCATTGCAAGCTAGTGATGAACATCAAAGTAACAATGCGAGCGTGGAAACATGAACCAGCCTTCTAATTGTGTCAAATGCAGCAAAATATGAAGTGGTTACTTGTTCCACCCATTGATAGTGAACTTCCCATCACTGAGGCTTGACTTGTCACAAAGAGCAAATCCATCTCACTGGAAACTGCTTTCATTAAACTGCTTTGTTGTATTGCATGAAGTTGTAAAAAGAGTTGATATTAAAACTGTTTGAGCAGCAGGAAAACACGCGTGCTCACTCCTGTAACACCTCAGTCTTCAGGTTCAGCAAAACAACATGGATGTCAGAGCTCTCGGCATCAGACTGTGTGAGTAATTTTTCAATTTCCACATTTGAAAAAAACAAATTGCTTTAAGAGAAAGGACTGCATTTTATGAAACGGTTATGAGATTTCAACTTTGTCACATAGCTTTATTCCACATTACAAAAGGTTAAAGTTATGAATTCCAAAATGTGATGATTTAGTGTGTTTTAGAATAGAATAGAATAGAATTCAATTTTATTGTCATTGCACATGTCACGAGTACAAGGCAACTAAATGCACTTGCCTTTTAATTTTTATTTTAAAACAAAATAGCCCATAGCCTAGTGGGGAAGTTATGATATGTAACAAAATGTTTTATTAGTACTTGTAAGAGTCAGCAAGTGCCTTCATAAATCAGCAGCTCTTTTTATCTCTTCAGTGATGACGATTATGATTATGAATCTGCTGGGTGTTCAGGGTCAGAGAGTTCGTGAGTACCAGCTTTTTTCTTATCTACATTAACATTATTTTCCATTTGGAGGAAAAAAAAAAGTAGGGTGCAGGTTCTTTTTCCTTGTTTTGTATGTCTCAATCAAATACAGTCCAAAGGTTTAGTAGTAAATACTTTTTTTGTGATAATAGCTGATATAAGTAAGTTAATCACATGAGCAAATATCCCAGATTTTTTTTTAAAAGAAACCCATGTACCCTTTAGGTATTTTAGCGTCCTCTTCTCTTTTAACTTTTTTTTTTCATTCAACATTTAATCCACACTGTTTCAAAGAGGCGGCCTTTCCCTTCTGTGGACCCACATTGGATACTAGGCTTTTCTTTGTTGAATGCTCTGGTACTGTTGCTTGGAATATACTTGATACTTGATGATTGCTGGTGCAGAAGTAAAGGTAATATTTTCCCCAATATAAATTTGTGTTAATTACTTTTGCTTTTTGCACGCTCACATCATGCTTTAATCAAAAGAGATCTGGAATCATTGCACCATAAATATTGTTAACTGAAAAATGTGTTACATTTATTTGTTGCTTAATGTTAAAAAAATTCCAGGGTTTTTTTTGTTTTTTTTTTTTTAATGAAGATGTTTTCTGTGTCAACAAAAGCACATAATTCAGGCTCGGCCGAGAATCAAACCAAGTCAGAACAAATGTTGTGTCTCTTAGTTGTTAGATATGTGAAAAAGAAACACAATGTATATTATAACAGCAAGAGGAAGGATATTTAACCAGGCATCTTTTTTCTTTTCAGTAATAATACCAGAATAATAAGTACATTTATAATTATAATTAAAATTTTATTCATAATTTTATTTATATTTTTATAATTAATTATAAATAAACTAAAACATTTGAAACAAATAAAAAAAAAACACAAAACAGTCTGCTTTTTGTCTTGTTTTTTCGCCTACATTTTGTTAAATGTGTACACATTATTTAGATGTGAGTATAACATTCACTCTAATTTTTGAATAAAACTAATTAAAATAATAAAGCTCGTTAAAAGCCTGAGAGGCTCAAAAGAAAAATATTCAAAAAACCTTTTTTAAAGGTTCAGTATTGAGAAAAAAAATGCATATTTCGTGATATATACTTTTTTATTTTTCAATTCTGTGATGCTAGGAAATCAACGCAAAAGCTTGACTAGCTACATTAATGAAATGTAAATAAATGAAAAAAAAATCAAGAAGCTGTTTAGAGCAGCTGATATTTATGTCATTAAGATGAAACTGCAGGAAAAAAACATGGGCTGATGTAAAAGTGACGTTATTTTCTTCTGATTGTCAGATTTTCTTAAGATTTCAAGTTAGACCTATTGAATACAGTGAATAGAAAATATTGTACATCATCACTGATGTTACTGTGTCGTCTGCCCTCTCACTCCGGCTGTATCTCTCCATTAGATGATGACATGTTATATTCTAGAGCCATTTACTACACCTTACGCCCGTGTGAGACTGAACTCAAAGGTGAGATTAACTGTGACTAATGATTCCTTATGCATTACATTCAGATAATATGTAATATGTGATGTGTATAAAATATTAATACCAGCAATATTAATAAAACATATTGTTCATGGCAAAAAATTCATGTTTGTTACGAAGATGCCATGTGAAGTTAATTTTGGTGTGTAATACCAACAATAGTATTTTTTCTATTCTTTAAAGAAAATAAATACATTTTTGTTCTTTACTGTTTATATATCTAACAGGTCTGAAAAAAGAGCAGAATGAAGACAAAATCACATCTGAGTGAAAGTGAAGACATTTATCACATATTGTTATTGCTATTGAACAAGCTGTACATCGTCTGCTGGGCATATAACTAAACTATAAAGAACTATAAGTACCAATAAAGTTCACATGCTAACAAATGCTGTTTGTTATGTAGACATTTGTTAAATTAAACCACGTGTTGCTTCTGCTCTTTTTGCTTGTGCACGAATGCTGTTCAAGAAAAGAGCTGCTGCAGCTCATTCTTCTAGACAGCAGGTTCTCACTGTGGTCCACCGCTGATGTAAATCTGTCGCATCGCTTTGTTTTCCAAAACAGATGAACCAAATTTGTGGTAAGCAGTGAAATATGCCTGCAAAGTTTGCTAGTGAAAATGTCTCTGTGTGTGGTCTAGTGCACAGACTGAATAAATGGCGGCTTGTTTCATGCTGCAGCAGAAACTGTTCAGTAGAGTCAAAGAAAACAAACCATTTTTTTTTTTTAGATCAGACTGTGTCTCTTGAGAAGTGAGAAGATGATATGTTTAAGATGCTGAGAGGTGGTGCTCAGCTCTCTTCTACTTAAATATGTATAATCATGTCAGGCAAAATATATGTATAAGGATTAAAATGAGCCTTCATGCAATCACTCATTTTTTAAACCATAAACCAGGGAAACAAACAAAACAAAATGTAAATATGCAAGGTTTAACATTACTCATTTTTTTTAAATTAATTAACTATTGAAATTTAGACTT
>NW_020327405.1:0-66978 GCF_001858045.2 Oreochromis niloticus | reverse complement strand
AAATAAAACAATAACACATGGATCAGATGGTGTTTACTCTGAAAACATCTGGAGGAATCTTTAAAGTCAGCTTTGAGTTTGTGGAGAAGTGAGTCTCAGAAAGAAGTGAAAACTCTTCATGAAGTCGTCACCTCAGAATGATCTGACAGTTAGATCAATGATTTACTGATCACAATCATCCGATCATCAGCAGCAATGAGTATGTGTGTGTTTGCATGTGTGTGTGTGTGTGTGTGTGTGTTTGTGTGTTCATCAGTATCCTGTCAAACTGGTTCAGTGAGTATTATTGGTACAGATGGACTCTGTGTGAGTTGATTTCCTGTTAGTGTGTACAGTTTACGTACATTTATCATCTGTAAAACAAGCTCTACCTAAACATGGAGCTATTTTTAAAAATGTTTCTGTTGCTTTGTTATCATCTCTCTGTTTATGAAGTGGTTTCAAAGATTCTTGTTATTGTGTGTACCAGATCGACAGTAAACACTTTGGAATTAGTGACTGGAAATAAAACAGGAACAGTGTTTCAGGGGATTTTAGCAAATCTGTATTCTTTAAATGAACAAATACATAACCATAAAAACATTTGAGCTTTGATATATTCTAATTACTTAAAACCAACAAAGAGCTTTGATTTCCTATGTGTGAGATTTGTTGTAAAGGGCAAAAGAAAACTTCAGATCTCTTTGAGTCCATCAAAAAGTGCAAAGCTGAGCAGACAGCTGCACCTACATAATAATATGTAAGTAACTGTGTAAACATTTGCTGAATTATCATTTATTTGACTTAAAGTCCAAATACTAAAACTGAAAATATTTTAGGTCACCAATTCCCAAAACACAAGAATAATGTTCCTCCCACTCAAAAAACAGAAAATCCCACACACTCCACCCAAAGCTAAATCCTCAATCTAATTAATCATACGCAAAGTGTTAAAGTCAATGTGTGACCCACCTGCCACTGACACACAAACTTCAATAGCTGCGTTTCATTGTTTTTGTAACAGTGACAATAAAGATCTGTTCTTACAGAGCAGTAAATATAGGTCAGAGTAGTCAGTGATGTCACAAGCTCTCTGCCTTTTATTTTTAATTCACTTTTTATATAAATAAATACATTCAGATGAATGTGTAATTTAACACACTTGGCTGTGACTTATTTCAACCTGAATTTCAGTTTTTACTGTGACCCACCTGTAGTACCTTCATGACCCACTGGGGCATCCAGACTCACACTGCTTAAGCGACTTCCTCCACCCTTGTAGCACCAAATACAGTGAAGTATGCATAGTGATCTTGACACTTTAATAATATATTTACCTTATTAAGAACATCACAGAAATGTTCATCTGGAAAAAAAGTAAAATGATCAGTAGGATGTTTCATCACTCAGTGATCACCGTCTTTATTATGGGAAATGTTAGATCTGGTGGTAGAGCTGATGGTGCTGTCTGCTGCAGGAGGATTACTGTCAGTGTGGCCTCATGTGCTTCACAGAGACATGATTGAACTTTACAAACTCACTCGTCACTCTGGCTTCCAGCTCCAATGGGCAGATAGGACAGGTGAGAGTGGTAAGAGGAAGGGAAGGAGGTGGTGTGACTGTGGACACATTAAAGACTTTCTAGTAGATTGGGCAGATTCCCAATAATAATATTTACTGAGTATTTTGCAAATCCACTAATGAAAAATAGGCACCTTTTTCTAAAAAGGCATGAAAGACATGCTGGAAATATATTACTTTAACTTCTTGACCTTGTCATTTGTGCCATGGACCTTTGGAACTGGGTTAGCAGTGTCTGACCATATTTTTCCCTGTCTCCGAAAGAGCACAAACAAAGTCTCTGTCACTCACCACAGCTGGCAGCTTTGGGGAAGTGTGGATTAGACATGAGCGCTGATGGCGTAGACGCCAAAATTGCAGATTAGCAAAAAAAAAAGTGCAAAAGCAGACAGAACAGAATTTGAAGGACGGCAACTTACCACATTCACTGCTTTGCTGCACCAGCCCAGTTACCACACCAAGAATCGTTGTTTTGATGAAAGGCACTTAAACCAAATACTTCTGTGTCATCTGATAGATTTCTGAACGTTAAATCTTAAGTCTTTGTCAAGGAGGACCAACATAAGGTTAAAAAGGTGTCACTGCCCCAGTCCCCAAAGCTAGACCAAAAGCTAATATAACATAAGGTGAGTTTCATGCTACCAATAACACCAAAACTGAAAGCATTAACTCTGGAGTGAACAAAGACCAAAATAATAAAGCTATTCCAAGAAGTGCAACCTAGCTCTATGTGAAACAAAACCAAACTAAAGAGTATTTTCAACACTACATGCAAAACCAATTTATTCTCAAAAGACACACAAAATTGATTACTGAGGGTTTGGAGCCAAGTACAGGTCTGCTGCTGCCAGTTGCTGCCATGAGAACAACTGCTGGCACCAGGGTTTTTAAAACAGCCAGTTTTTAATGGGAACCAATCAGCAGCTGTAAAGGCAACTTATGTTGGGGAAATAAATCACGATTTATGAGATGAATCATCATCTATTTGAAAATTCAAAAAACATGTATTGACCACTAAATCACTGTGAATTTAACCCTCTCAGGGCAGGCGTTGCTGATTTGCAACAGTTAAAACCAACAACCTGATTACCCCATGATGGTTATACATACATATTTTATGAGTTCTTTTTACTCAGAAGTACCACTGCAGGACTTGGTTGTGCATTAGCAACAAAAAGTTTAATTTCAGCCTGAGAGGGTTTACCGCAATAATTAATCAACACATATTTTAGGTTTTTAAGTTTTTTAAAACTATTTTTAGAGACCTAGACTATAACAGTTCCTGACTCTAAAGTGCTTTGGTTTAACTTCTGTTATTTGAAAAGATATAAATAACATACATTTCTATAGTGCTTTTTGTTTTGTTTTTAATTAAAAATATATTTATTTAACAGATTTCAGTGGGCTACATGCTGAACTTGGGGGATAGAATCAAAGCATCAATCCTATCACACTTGTATTTATTTAATACCAATACAGTATTAGGATTGAGCTCCAGCTCTGTTGTAACACCCTGTTATACCAGTAGATGGCAGCAGACTTCATATGTGAATCACTTTCTTTTGAGGCTTCACTGAGGTGTAACAGGAGGGTCTCTGAACTGGTTCAGCAGATGAGTCAGTTCAGTCTGAGTCAAATGTTCATCAGTTTGTAGTTCAGCTCTCTGGGTTCATGTTAAAGCTCTGAGTGTTACACTGTGAATGTATCTCAGCTGGAGAAACAATAATAATGTTTTGTTCAAAAAACGAACAAGATTTAAAAAAGTAGTGTTTGTCATCAATAATAATAATAAACATAAAGAACTATTTAAGAAGCTGCTGCTAAAGAATTGGGTTATTTGTTTTTTCTTAAAATGAAGAGTTAATAAATCAATTTGCCACATCATCTGCTGCTGGTTGGTTTCTGTGTAATTCACAACATTTTCCAGCCACTGCATTTTTTCTGCTGCTGTGCTTTAAGTGCTTGTTCTTTCTTTTCTACAAAGAAAAGATGTGTTTTTCTGTTAGCCACAACCAAACCGGAAGAAGTCACATTTTCCACCTGACATCTTGGGGAAACCACAGAACACATGTATAACACAGAATAAAAGCTTTTTAATGTAGATAAACTTGATAGCTGCTGGGGAATAAGAACGAGGTGTCTGAGTTATATTTTAAATCAAAAATAACATTGAAACTTACTGTAGGCGAAAAACACATTAACATATGTTTATTATTGTTGATGATTTTACAGGAAATTTGAATTTGAAAATATCATAATTATCTAGATAAGAAAACTGAAAATAGAAAAGATCAACATGTGGATGTCCTCTGGTCTGAGGTGCTGGGGGGACCAGTTAGAAACCAGCAGCTGGATGTCAGTGGTTGGACTGGTGGACTACTTCAGTGAAGAGTAGACGACGTCTGGCTCTGGTTTAAAGTCTGAACACAAACACACACAGTTCAAACAACAGGAAACATGATTACAAGCTTTGTAGTTTAATCAAGACCTCCAATCTCCACCTCTCTGCATCACACACAGTCCCAGTTCAGACCTTACTGGGAACCAGCTCAGATACAAATCACAAAGGCTCCACACAGCTCACACTGTAATTTAAAGTTAAATTAACAAACTCAAACATTGAGCCCACAGAGCTGAAACTATCAGCTAATCATTTTCACTAAATTGCATTTAAAAAGTCAAATATTTGCTAGTTTAGTTCACTTCTTTGTTTTTTTGCTTGGTGACTTTATGAAAGTTTTACCGCCTTTTCAAAATACATGTGAAAAACTGGTGATGTGTAAAAGTGTGAAGCCCACCTTTCACCCTGAGTGCTATAGTTTGTGTGACTCAGTGGTTTTGATTATTATTATCTTTGTTTTAGATTAATTCTTGTTTTCATGTTCTTTGGGGTCAGGTTCTGGTTATATTTTGAGCTCCTTCTCTTCTGTGTCTCTGTTTCCCCTGAGTCTCTGTCTGTTGATGCGTTTCCTGTTTTACTTTGAAGGTCAGTGTCTTAGGTTAATGTATTCTGTTTTGCTTCCCTCGGTCTCATCAGGTTTGATTGCTCCCAGCCATGCTCCCCTTGAGTGTCTCATTTCCTCGTTACTGCCTATTGTATTTAAGTGTTTAATGTGTTCTCTATGCTTAGTGTTGTGTTGTTGATGTCTCATCCCTGAAGCTGTGTGATTTTCCCTGTGTTTCCTCAGTTTATCATTCCCAGTATAGTTCTGTATCGTTGTTAAGCCTGCAGTAAATCGGTGATTTTTGAGTTCAGTTCTGTTTCTGTGAGTTTTGCGTTTGGGTCCTCACCTGCCTGCACACAGCAAGTTCATGACACATAGGAATTACTGTTCACACACTGATCTCATTATGTGAAAGGTTTGATATATAAACGGCCGTTCCAACACTGGTAAACAAAATACATTTCTTGGCTGTATTTATATGGAAAGCAACTGCACCTCTTTTCCTCTTTGGCGTCACAGCATAATTGTTCATAACTGATGCCTGTTGTTCTCACTGCTGAGTAGACTGCAGCTGAATAAATCTCTGTAGAAAAAGAAAAAGAAAATTTCTTGACAACAACAACAGTAAAATAATGTATTCATGATGGTTATACTGTATGGAGATTAAATAAACAGAAGATGAACTCTGGCTAAAACTTTAGTGTTAAAGTAAATAAAAAGTGGGAAAACTAAATTTAATTGTTTAATAGGCGGACTGGAGTAAGCTGTTGGATGTCTACTGGTATCTTGAATCATGAATCTTGTTAAATAGCTAACAAAGCTTTGGCAAGAAGCCTGCTGTGGTCCAACCCCACAGTAGCCTCTCAGATTAGAAACACCGGTTGAGAACTGGTTCCCACTGTTTCAATTCCTTGGAATCGTTTGCCATTTTTACAAACGATTCCCTTATTGATTCCAGTCGCACCGAATGACGTCACCATGTTGTGGAGCGTCATTTACCTGGCAGGAAACACGGCGCCTAAGCGGCTCAAACGCTTAAAAGTTTGGTTATACTTTACGAGAATGGATGACAACAGGGCAACTTGCAACACTTGCAAAGTAGATATTTCATTTAAAGGAGGAAACACTACGAATATGCAAAAGCATTTGCTCACAAAACACGCGATAACCTTAAATGAATGTCATGTTTTTAATTCCGCTCCGGACTCGTGAATCTCAACCCAGCAGCAGCGGTAACGTTTGCACGTCCTCTCCGGTTAATGCGGCAGGTAAATGATCAACTAACAGTGTATATTATGTTAGCGCGATCTGCCTTATTACAAAACCTGCCATTACTGTGCATTTAGGTGACCATGATGAGACAGACAGAGTCTGGCTGGCTCAGATGCTGGCAGTTCTAGCTGCAGTCTACCGGTAGCGTCTCCTTTCAGGCCAGGATAGACGAATGTCACCGAGCAGTGACTAAGTTTGTGGTCAAAGGCTTGCACCCATTTGCCACAGCAGATGCCCCCGATTTTCGGTAAGTGAATGTGTTTAATTGTAGGCAGGGACATTACTGGATATTCTTGTGTAATTGCTACAGAATAATTTATGTTATACGTTGTTATTGCTACAGAAGAATATTTATTTTATTATTTTACATTTACAAGTTTTTTTCCTGGGGACCCTGTGACACCACTTTGAAGAGCCGTAGGCTGTGGATCTCTTAAGATCTCACTGTTGGGTTTGTAAGGCCATGTTACTCCTAAATTTCTATCTTGTTCAAAGAGAAGATATAAAACAAAGTTCTAAGCTAATCAACCTTAGTGTTCTGCTTTTTTAAAAAGAATCGATAAAGAATCGAATCGTTAGACAGAATTGAAAATGGAATCGGAATCGTGAAAATCTTATCAATACCCATCCCTAGTTGACAGTAGTGATGGCCAGATTGAGACACCATGAATACTTGATAAGATAGAGTCTTTATTTATTGTCTCCTTCAGCAGGCTCCAACATCTGTTGTGTGTTATACATGTTCTTACCAACGTCTGAATCAGTTTCTGAAACAGTGACACTTCACCTTCATCCGTGATGAGGGACATCAACAGTGACATCACTTGTCCTTAAAAAAGCAAGCCTCGAAACACAATTTACATTCAGCCAGTGTGGTCATATCAAAATTGTTATAAGATAACTGCAAACAACAGAACATTTGTGGATCTACTTTACATTGAATACAACACCCCACGTAGTTTGGTCAAAACTGGGGTACCAGGTTATGGAGACAGTATAGAGCAGTTAGACCACAGATAAAAATATATTATTATGTTGGTTTTCCAAAGATTAACTCATAACTTTTATAAATAGTTTTTGCTTTTCACTCTTTTTTTCCTAACACTGCTACTGAGCAACAACAACTACTGTAACTGGTTGAAGTGCACAACCACAGATCTGACACCTATTTCAGTGCAAACTGACACAAGGAACCACAGAGCAAGTTCTCACGATATGAACTCTGTGCTTGGCCAAACCAGAACAGAGAAGTGTCATCAGCTTCAGACTACAGGAAGGAGCTGCTGTGGTTTTACATGCAGAACATTTTTAAGTAGTTGCAAAGATTAATCGTATAACAGTTGTCTCTTTATACACTTCATCTTAACATTCACCCTGCTAACAACATGTGTGCCCCAAAGCAAGATGGAAATTTACTAGTGGTGCAATGGATCAAAAATCTCACGGTTCGGATCGGGTCACGGTTTTAAGTCACGGATCGGATCAATTTTCGGATCAGTAAAAATAGAAAAAAAAGACAAAAATTCGACTCGCCATTTACTTATTTAAGTATTTTTTGCCTATTAAAAAAACATTCAACTGAAGACTGTTTCCACACACTTATATAAAAACAAATTAAGGTGCAATATGGACATTATGGACCATGCTGGGCAGCCTCTGCATCCTCTGCACACAGCCATAAACAACCAGAGGAGTCTGTTCAGTGACAGGTTGCTTCTCCCAAAGTCAAGGACCAACAGACTTAAAAAGTCCTTTGTCCCACACACCATCAAACTGTTTAACTCCTCTCTGGAGGGGAAACGGGGACAGAGGAGGGGGGAACAAGTAGGCTGTAGTGCCTTTTCACTGTGCAATAGTTTTTGTTAATAAACAGAGGTGCAATAGACTTCAATACTTGAAATGTGCAATTCCCTTGTATTCTGATTCCTATTTATTTTATTTATCCCTTTTTTATTCTCTTATTTATATATGTCTCTGTATTTATATGTGTGTATATATGGTATTCTGCTCACATTCTGTAACTTCTGTTGGTGCTGTGCTATTTGGAAACCGAATTTCCCAGAAGAACCCTCCCGAGGGATTAATAAAGTTTTATCTTATCTTTCTTATCTTATCTTATTTTAAATCCCATTAATCTCAGTATCTTTGTTTAGACTCTGAATCTACCTTTTATGAAGGTAATCATTTGTTGGTTGTGTGATATCTAACAAAAGTTGTAACACACCTGACTTCTTGCCTATATAAGCTAAAATTGAGGCTGAGTCTATGTTATTAATTAAGGTCTGGTATGAACCAAAGAAAACTTTAGGTGTGTCCTCCAAGAGGAGCACAAACTTTGGGATCACGTTGGAGGGAACAGTGGAATTTTTGTGATCTGTAAGAGTTCATACTGTTTGCTTGCAAATCATGGGAGGCACGAAAAGTCTGAACAGTGTCAAATGTAGTCTCACCAAAGGCAGTCTCTGTTTGATCAACATTCATGGACGCAAAAACAAACCTGGGTGTGGTAGGTACACTTATCAATTATGATAATATAATATCTAATAAGGCCTCTTAAGTTGTTCGGCATGTTAAAAATCTCTCTAAATCCAGTTTGTTTGAGGTTGTTTTTGTTAGTTATGGCATCCTGACAAATATTAGTAAATTGAAGTCTAAGATTTTCTAAGACTTTTCTAAGACACTTGAGCATTAGATGCTCATCCACTTCTGCTATTTATTTTCTTTACTCAGTAAATCTGTCAGTTTTTTCAAAAAGCTTCCCCTATCGTTTCTGCTGGATCAGACAGACAAACTCACATCACCACAGACAGGAGACAAAAAAATGTACCTCTCATCTGTGATCTGGTTTTCTTATCTTTGATGGTTCGACTATAACTGACGTCTTCCGTTCTCACTGCTGAGTAGATTACTGCTGCATCATTCTCTGCACAATAAAACACAAAAAAACGTTGGTGTGACATGAATATAAAGCAGTGAAGTCAGTTAAATCTTAAGTAAAACTAAAACTTAAAGCAAACTATGAATAAAAGTAGTTTTTAAAGTTTACTTTACGTAAGGATTAATTTTTTTTCTAACACCTCATCGACCAACACATGTAGGTAATTTTTTTAAGATCATGAAAAGGAAACTGTACAACAGCAGAGGTGTTAGCTTCTGTTAACCACAGAAACAAACACAGAGGCCAGCATGCAAAGAACATCACTCAGTAAGCACAGAGTGAGAATTTACAGACTTCAATAACTGAATTATGATGATCAAGTTATTACAGTTCGGACAAAGGAAACAAAAAAACAAAATAAAAATGTGCCATTGAAGCTTTAACATATAACAAAGAACTGTAAAAGTTAAACTCTTGCATCACATTAATATTCTGTTCAGGTCTGTCCCTGTTATAACAAAACTTGACTTAATAAATACATTTCTGATCATCCTCACATAATATCTTCATAGAACTTTAGTTTCAAAGGGAAATGTAATCTCTGCGTCCAATGACCGGTTCATACTTCTTAAAGATATTACTGTTTTACACACACACACACACACACACACACACACACACACACACACACACACATGCAAGTCAGTATACTGGATGCTATCTTCTTTAGCATTGTCTCGATCTGGTGAAATTATTCAATTTGAAAATAAATTTCAGAGATTTCACTGTAAAGTGATATGAAATTTTAAGAAAGCTGAAAAATTTAAAAATAAGTATAACATAACAAATGACATTAGTTATATTGGAGAAAAACTTTAAATGCAAAACCATCAATCACAATAAATATAAATAGTATAATGTGCAGGTTCACATAACCAACATGTTTAAAATCCGAAAGTCTGAGTCTCACCTTCAGGTTTCCTGTGAACACATCGTCTCATCAGCAGAACCAGTAACACCAGTAGAACCACAACACAGACTGATCAAACACATGACAACACAGAGAGAACAGGAAGAGGTGTGGATGTAGGTGGAGGTGTGGATGTAGGTGGAGGTGTGGTGATGTGTTTGTCTAAAATAAAGCAAACGCAGTCATTAAGTTGTCGTCACATTGTGAATGTTGAAAGCTGCAGAAACACAGACAGGTGAGTGTGTCACCTGTGACAGTGATCCAGCTGGATGGAGACTCTCCATGAGCGCTGATGTCACACTTGTAGAGGCCTTCATCAGACCTGGAAACATGCTGGATGGTCATGTGACCTGTAGGCTGCTTCCTGATGAGGGAGCCATCTTTATAGAAAGCAGCTGGGAGGTTGGAGGGAGTGGTCTTTGTTTTACAGAGCAGAGTGACGTCATCTCCCTCCATCACAGGGAGGACAGGACTCTGCAGGATCACTGATCCACCTCAACACAGAGACAAACTACAGCATTTCATCCATTTACACACAGCTTCATCAACACTAACTCCACACACTCAGCTTACCAGTGACTGTCAGGTTAACCATGTTACTGATGGGACCCTCTCTGGACTCACACCAGTAAACTCCACTGTCATGAGGTGTTATTCTATTTATCCCCTTCGTAAATTTTATTTATATATGTCTCTGTATTTATATGTGTGTATACATAATATTCTGCTCACGCTCTGTAATTTCTGTCGGTGCTGTGCTTTTGGAAACCGAATTTCCCAGAGGAACCCACCCGAGGGATTAATAAAGTTTTGTCTTATCTTATCTCTTATCTTATCTTATCTTATCTTATCTTATCTTATCTTATCTTATCTTATCTTAATATTTCATTACATCTGTTTTATATGTGAGATCCATTGTGAAACATGAACCCAATCAGGTCATATCAGTGAGCATTTCTCAGGTTTAAACTGTGACAGAAGAAGGTTACTGACCTTGGTTTGTTGTGCAGCTCAGCAGTGAGATCAGAACTAAAGAGAAATGACACTCAGGTTGATTTGAGGTGAACATAAAGAACAACTCCACACAAACAGCTGACAAACACACAAACTTGTCTCTCTGTGATATATCTGCACATTTTCTATTTGATGCAACATGTTTAAATGAAGTTTGGACTACAAAACACTGAAAATCTATCCATTTTCATAATCCCTTGTTGAAATTTGTTGCTACCATAAAGGTATTCACCTAGTTTGGACTTTTTATGATCCTCTACTCCAGTTTTTTATCCAAAAACAAACAACATTTAAAGTGATCATTATGTGCAGTGACTAAAGATCGAGTATAGACACAGTGATCACTACTTTTAACTACCACAGTAAAGTCATGTGTCCACTGTGCGGCTGTGTTGATATAATGAGTGAATGATTTGATCTTTTCACTGCCTGCTGTGTTTCCTCGACTCCTGAGCAAAGATAAAGAGTCAGTTCAGACCTGCAGTTGGTCCTCGTGGTGTTTTGAACTTGAATTCAGCCTGATTTGTTT
Source organism: Oreochromis niloticus (assembly GCF_001858045.2). NCBI lineage: Eukaryota > Metazoa > Chordata > Actinopteri > Cichliformes > Cichlidae > Oreochromis > Oreochromis niloticus. The sequence continues at coordinate 55,810 of NW_020327405.1, read as the reverse complement.
TTCATGTCTTCTCCTCCATCATCAGTTATCAGGAGAGCAGACAGTCAAAGTACAAGAATTCAAACAAACACAGAGATTCTACTTACAGAGCAGACACAGCACAGATGTTTCCTTCATCGTCCTTCTCACTCATTTGAGCTTTTTTTCATTTCTCTCACTGACACCAAGTAAAGCCCGCCCTCTTCCTCTGAGCACCAGCTTTTCTATTGGTTCAAAGGCAGTGAGTGGGAGACTGACTTTTTCGATTTGCTTGGAGAAAAGGTTAGCTGCCTGTCACTTACCGACACACTGCATATCCTGAATTTCTTTCTTTTTTTTTTTTTTTGCCTACTAAACTTTGAATTATTTCAAAGAAACAGACCAGTAAAAACCTAAAATTGTGGAAATATATTCTCATTACATCTTATGTACCTGAATATCTATCCACCCCTGAAACTCAAATTTCCTCTGGTCTCATTGAGCTGTAGTTTAGTTCATGAACAAATCTATTTCCATGTAAATGGCCTGTATTTGTACATCGCTATACTAGTCCCCAAGGACCCCAAAGCGCTTTACACTGCATTCAGTCATTCACACACACATTCACACACTGGTAATGCCAAGCTACATTGTAGCCACAGCTGCCCTCGGGCGTACTGACAGAGGCGAGGCTGCCGGACACTTGCGCCACCGGCCCCTCTGACCACCACCAGTAGGCAACGGGTGAAGGGTCTTCCCCAAGGACACAATGACCGAGACTGTGGGAGTTGCGGCTCGAACCAGCAACCTTCCGATTACAAGACGAACTGCCAACTCTTGAGCCACGATCGCCCCACGATGTAGTCGACGTCCTGTTTCGGTCCTGGGTCGGTGACCCAGCGTTTTGAGTTTTGTATCTTTATTTTTTTATTTCTTTGTGGTTTGATTGCTAAAATAGAAGAGCACTTAATAGCAGTGGTTTCTGTTTTGTGTCTAGCCCTAGTCCTTTGTTCTGTGATTTATAGGTCTTTGGCTTTGTTCATGTGCCCCTCATGTTTAGTGTAGGTTTAGTCTGTCATATTTCCTGTTTTATTTTGATAGTCCCTGTCCTTTGTCAGTGCAGTCTGTTTTGCTTCCTCTTGTCTTATGTTTGAAAACTCCCAGCTGTGCCCTCCTCCTGTGACTCATATCCTCGTTATCCCTCTGTGTATATTGTGTCATTAACCTGACCTATCCTAATTTTGCTCTGCGTTCCTGACATGTCCCCCTCAGTGAGAGAGGCAGATATGAGCTGAAACACAGGAATCAAACCAGGGACGCTGCTGTTATGGAGCTGAACTGGAACCATTCAGACACTGAGGCCCTCTGAACACATTTTAATTACAGCTGTGCAGAGACACACTGATGACTGACTGGAACACTATGATTCACATTTTACATTAACACCATCCTCACACGTGGTTTATATATGGCCACTAGAGGGAGATGTTGGACTTTAAACACTAACATGGATACAAGAAGATCATCAATGATCCTGTCATAGTTTGATTAAAATACATTAACATAATAAATATGTCTGTATCTACTGAAAATGCAGCCACAGCCACCCTGGGGTCTACTGACAGAGGCGTGGCTGCCGGACACTGGCGCCACCGGGCCCTCTGACCACCACCAGGCGGTGAAGGTGAAGTATCGTGCCCAAGGACACAAAGACCGGGTCTGTCCGAGCCGGGGCTTGAACCAGCAACCTTCCGATTACAAGATGAACTGCCAACTCTTGAGCCACGATCGCACCTCAGAGTCACTGTGGATAAAGATTCTCTTCATTTACACATATTTTTGAGATGGTAATTAAATAAGTTGTGGAGAGTGTGAGTGTTAAAGAACTTTTTGGATTTTCAAACTTATGTGTTCTTCTGAAATTCAGTAAATCCTGTTTTGTGCTCCTCCCTGCTCCCATTTCTATGGTCATAACATGGAAACTATGTGTTGGCAAATGTTTAGGCAGGTGTTGTTTCCATGTGACTTCAAGAAAGTAGTGCACTTTTCACCAGTGAATAATTACACCATGTTTGACGAAACACACAGTTCACCTAAAACTGTTGGAAGTGACAGACAGATCTCTGACTTTCAGTCACTTGTGATTGAAATGGTTATATTTAGACATGTGCTTCATGCATCTGCTCTAATAACACATGAACAAAGTGCTTAGCAGTGCACTGGATGCTAGAGGCATTTTTAAACATAAAGTGATTCCAGGAAGAAATTCCATTCATCCATTTTTTTCCACTTATCCATTTTTTGCTATATTGTAGATGGCAAATGCAATACATTTATGGAACTATTCAAGTTCTAAAATACTCTCGGTCAATCATATCACATCTTTAAAAGTTACTTGCAGCTCTCTTTATGTTAATTTAGCAAATCAGAATCTATTTTAACCACTGCTGGTCTGGTTATAGAAGATGGTGTGAGTTTAAAACATAAGCTTGAATATCAATGTGTGTGAGTGCTGTCCATGGTGCTGATCAACAGCTGGAATATCACAAGCTGAATGGGCTCAGGCCCAGACTCTTTAATAAGCCAGGGGGTTTCTTTACAAGTTTGTGGTGCAACAATAGTCCAACATAGTAGTGATAAACTCCATTACCTGCTCTGCTTTGCCATTAAGTAACTGCTGCTCCTTACCTGTCAGTCTTTTTAGCTCGATGATTCCCTTCATTACACCGGCAGTAGGTAAAACTTTACTTCTGTCCTTACTGCCCTCCTGCACACCGCCTACCTCCATATCACTAACCAAAGAGCAAAAAGGTCAGACATTTTTCCACACTTACCTTCGCCACTCACCTGGACATTCACTTGGTTGGCTCCTCTCGAAGGGCTTGACTTCCTGCTTTTCAAGTAAGCATACATTTTGTCAACCTACAACTTTCTGCCAGCATTTTCTGCCCAGCAATAACCCTCCTCTCCCTCTGATTGCAATGGACCCCACGCATGACACTCTGACTCCTGTCACACATTGATGGTTAAGACGTGAAATAAAACTGAATTCTTATGAAGTCGCGCTTCTCTTTAGAATGCTTTTTGTTGGCTTTTGGTCCCATTACTTGTAGCTGCTTTTTGGCTTTCTGACAGTTGGAGCCACAGAGAGCAAATCTTTGTTCTTCATTGAGAACCCGTGAGGCTGTTTGGACTTTCCTATGAAACATCAGTGCAGGAGTCTCTCAGTACATCTGTTTACAGTGAGGGACAAAGAAGCAGCAGAAACACACACAGAGAAAACATGTAGAGACAGGTGGAGCTCCTTCCTGGTTGATGGTAGATGGATTATTGAATTGAGAGTGACCTTTTAATGCTCTGTTCTGTTGTCACCACAGCAGAGCATCCACTCTCAAACAAAACCACGAGGTGCTCTAGGCGTCATTTGGAAATATCTATTGTTATGATTTAATGTTGTCAGTGTTTTGTTTTATGTTATGTTTAAGGATTTGTTCTCGTTTCCTGTTTTATTGTGAAGGTCTGCGTCTCATGTGAGTGTGTTCAGTTTTACCTCTGTCTCGTCTTGTTGATTATTCCCAGCTGTGTTCCCCACCTGTGTGCAATCTCCCTGTGTGTATTTAAGTCGCGTCCTCTGTCTTTGTGTTTTGGGCTGGTCCGTCTGTGTATCCACCATGTCTCATCCGTGTTTCCCTGCTGCCCAACCGTCATCTGTTTTCTGCTGGCTGTTATTCGTGTTCAGGTTTGTGTTTCTGTTCAGGGTCAGTAGTTTAGTTTTCCCAGTATAGTTTAGTTCTCCGTTCACCATTTTGTCCGTCTCTTTTGTTGTGTTTGCCTTAGTGGCACCAGCCATTTTTAGCCAACCTGGTTGTCCATTTTAAGATAAAACCTCTTCTCACCCACAATCTGGTATTCATCTTCTTTTATGTTGCGGCTTTGAGCCGGGTCGTAACACTATTTATCAGTCCTCTTATTGTTGTATATTAAATGATTAAAAAAATACCAATTTAATGTGTAAATAAATCAAATAAACTGAAAGGTAAGAATTGAAATGCATGAAATACTTTATTTTGATGTGCTTGACTTTCTTGGTCCTGGTCATTCTTAGCAGAGCAAGAACAGGAAATACAGAACATTTTTCTATTTTCTTCAGTGGAGAGTAATTTGGAGAGTGATTTATTATTTGCAGAGCTAAAATTCAATGTATTCAGAAAAAGTACACCATATAAGAAACAATTAGTCTTTGTATCGCAAGACAGAATCATGACCTAAAACTACAATGGAGCTCTGATAATCTACATATAGTTATAGACATGTTGTATAATTTGGTGGAAGCCCCTTAATGCCTTCATGACTTTGTTAGACTCCCCTGCTGCCACTCTGGGAACCATTATTTTGATAAAAAGCAGTTAAACACAAATGACTTCAGGAGTCAAATAAAAGATGTCACACTGTCAAAGTATTGTCATGTGAAAAGCAGCTGCTTTGCTTAGTGCTGTGCCAGACTGCAAATATTCTGAAATATTTTTTAGAACTGAAATGTAAATGTGTCTTTCTCTCTATCAATATCATTAATAATTGTGATATCTGGCTCGAGCTCTATTGTATTGCTCAGTTTTACCAGTAGATGGCAGCAGACTTTATATGACTAATTTCCTTTTAAACCACACGAGGAAAATAAGTGAGAGCAAAGATTTATTATTCATGCACAGAAATTAAGTAGTAGCTGAAGGAACAAGAACAAGGTGCTTGAGTCACACTTTAAACATAAACAGTGAAGCTACTCTGGCCATGAAACACATTAACATATTCATACACATTTAAATTTTCAGTTAAAAATATATCCTCATATCGTTTTTGAAGTTTTGAATCATTTTACTCTAAATCAGTGAAAAATTTACATGTGGATGTCCTCTTGTCTCAGGTGCTGGGGGCCAGTTAGAGACCAGCAGCTGGACGTCTGTGGTTGGACTGGTGGACTACTTCACTGAAGAGTAGATGGTCTCTGGCTGTGGTTTAAAGTCTGAACACAAGCACACACATTTCAAACAACCTGAAACATCATTATAAACTTCATAGCTCTTGGGGACTTTTTTGAAAGATTTAGTCACATTTCTAAATGTCTGTAATAAACTGGTGTAGCCCACCTCTCACCATGAACAGCTCAAGCTCCCATGTGAAACAGTGAAGCAGTAACAGTGAGCAGTGGTTCAGCACCTGTGTGAGGTGCTTCACAGCCGTGTCAGAGTGAGCAACAAACAGGCCCACAACATTTTGAGCAAATATGAGAGTGGGAGTGGGCTCACATATGGGTTTATTTAATGTGACCTTTGTGTGACATATTAAAAATAGTAGCTTTTAAGTCTTAAGTCACATAGATATCATGACACATTTGATTTAATTAACCTTGTAGCCTGTACACTGGTGTAAAATCAGTCTCTTTAGGACATGGCTGTCTGAGTTAATGAACCACTGGTGAAAGTATAACTTTGATTTATGTGTTATTAATTAATACATTTAATGATTTTAAAGGAATTTTTATTTGTTTGTATAATTTAACAGGCTGATTTTCTATACATTTTGATATGATTTAAATTTCAGAAAGTGTTCAGTTATTGTGTTAAAGAGTTCGGTCAGCTCTTCAAACCTGTTTTAATTTAACTGGCAAGTAAGTGTGCCTAATATTAATGTTGGTATTTGACCTCTGCAAACATTAGAACTTTTTTCGTAGTTACTTTTCATAGAACCAAACACCCCACCTAGTTCAGTCAAAACTGGAGTACCAAGCTTTAGACACAGTATAGACCAGTTAGACCACAGCTAAAAAGACTGTGTGAAGATCGATCTATGTATGTAACTTTTGTAAATAGCTGAAGCTTTTTATGGTCTTTCTTTTTCCATTTCTCAATGCTTCTGCTGAGAAACAACAAATGACTAGCTGATGATGACCAACCAGAGAGCTGGCACCTTTTTCAGTGCAGACTGAGACTTGACCACAGCGCAAGTTCTCAAAATATAAACAGTGTCATTGCCCACACCAGAACAGAGAAGTGTCATCAGCTTCAAACTAAACTACAGGAAGTAGCTGCTGTGGTGTTAGAACTCTTTTTATGTCCTTCATATTAACAACACTTTCACCATGATAAACTGTGTGCACTGAAGCCAGAGAGCAGTATAACTGAATTTAATTGAATTCATATTTGTTTATATAGCGGCCACTTACAAAAACATGAATACACTGATGCAGACCTCTGGATGAGTCTATGTTATTTGTTAAGGTCCAAAGAAAATTGCGGATGTTTCATATTTGTACTCCCTCCAAGAGGAAGCGCAAATGTTGGGATCCCATTAAAGTGGACAGCGGACTCTGATGATGCTTGCTTGAAGAAAAAGGGGAGGAGCAACGGTTATTGTGATGATGACACAACTTCCTTCACCCATTCACACAAACACTTTTTTCTCTAGGATGTTTCTATTTGTGTGCTTCTATCTAACATTCATGCACATTCATACTCCAGTGCAGGGGTCCCCAATCTCAGTCCACGAGGGCCGGTGTCCCTGCAGGTTTTAGATCTCACCCTGGGTCAACACACCTGAATCACATGATTAGCTCATTACCAGGCCTCTGGAGAACTTCAAGACATGTTGAGAAGGTAATTTATCCATTTAAATCAGCTGTGATGGATCAAGGACACATCTAAAACCTGCAGGGACACCGGCCCTCGTGGACTGAGATTGGGGACCCCTGCTCCAGTGGATGCATCGGAGAGCAACTCAGGGTTATTATCTTGCCCAAGGATATTTGGCATCCAGACTGGGGATCCAGTCCTTCCAATCAACCTTCTGATTAGTGGGCATCCTGCTCTACCATATTATTGAATCTATATTTGAGGACAGGGGTTTTATCAAGGAAAATGGTTTCACAGTTTTGAATATGCAAGTTGTTTATGCACACTTTGTTGTTCAGGCAAACTCAGTGATGAGGATCAACGGTCAAAAGACGTAAATCCCTGCCTGTACATATTATAGATTGAGTCTAATGTATATCAAAGTTTGTATGACTAAACTTCAGGTCTGCATTTCACACAGATGACCATCAAATCCTGATCAGAGGCTATGTGATTGGTGGTCATTTTAGCTACAGGTTTAGAATTTTTACTGTCTCTACTTGGGGCTTTGTGTCTAACGTAACTATCAGCATATAACCTTAAATCAAGGTCAAGATCAAGTTTATTTATATAGCACATTTCCAAAAGCTCATGCTGCACAAAGTGCTTTGCAAACTAAAATGCAACTAAAAAAGTAAAATGTACAACAATGTTGCAATTAAATATAAAAAAGAAGACAATAGAACAATAAGACAATAGAAAGAACTAAAACAACAATGTGTGGGTTACCTTGTGCTGAAAGCCAGTCCATAAAAATGTGTCTTTAGTAAAGATTTTAAATGTTCCAACGAATGTGCAGATCTAATATTTAGAGGCAGACTATTACAGAGTGTGGGACCTGCCACACAGAAGGCTCTGTTGCTGTGAGTTTTAAGTTTAGACCGTGGAATAGATAACATTAGTTTGGAACTGGACCGCATGGTTCTCTCTGGAGCGTAAATAAATAAGAACTTGAATTGGGAAGAGGGGGCTCAGCCTTTTAGATCAAAATCAAAGTGGGCCTGCAACTGTATATAGATCAATTTATCCAGAACTCTTGAAAGAAAATGGGAGCATTCCATCTACATTTTTACACTTCTGATCATCCCTTACATGCTCCACAGTGTCCTCAAATAACTTTATTTTTAATAGGCCATAAAATGTCTGTGCACAGAATCAAAAGATCAAACTTTTCTGAAGTATGAGAAAAAGCATTTCATTAAAAAAACAACAACATGTGTACAACCATTAAAGAATCTTGTTACAAAAACACCCAGAATTACCTCGAGTTCGTTTGATTGATATTTGGATGTCACCATACGTGATGTCATCTTCTACAGGTTCATCTTGATCTGGTGAAATGATCAACACCAACATGTTTTACTTAAATTGTCTAAAGTTGTAGTTAGGATTTTAATTTTAAAAACACGATATACAAAGAAATATTTGTAGATTTGTACCATGTTGAGTTACTTCCATGGGGATCAAACTTCAATGCAAAACCATCAAATGATTATGAATGTAAACACTTTAACATGTAGATTAACATAAACTTCAAATCTAAAATCAAAAAGTCTGAGTCTCACCTTCAGGTTTCCTGTTAACACATCGTCTCACCAGCAGAACCAGTAACACCAGTAGAACCACAACACAGACTGATCCAACACATGACAACACAGAGAGAACAGGAGGAGAGAGTGATGGAGGAAGAGTGATGGAGGTGGAACCAGGAGGAGGTGTGGATGTAGGTGGAGGTGTGGATGTAGGTGGAGCTGTGGATGTAGGTGGAGGTGTGGTGGTGTGTTTGTCTAAAATAAAGCAAACACAGTCATTAAGTTGTCGTCACATTGTGAATGTTGAAAGCTGCAGAAACACAGACAGGTGAGTGTGTCACCTGTGACAGTGATCCAGCTGGATGGAGACTCTCCATGACCGCTGATGTCACACTTGTAGAGGCCTTCATCAGACCTGGAAACATGCTGGATGGTCATGTGACCTGTAGACTCATTCCCAATAAAGACACCATCTTTGAAAAAAGCAGCTGGGAGGTTGGAGGGAGTGGTCTTTGTTTTACAGAGCAGAGTGACGTCATCTCCCTCCATCACAGGGAGGACAGGACTCTGCAGGATCACTGATCCATCTCAACACAGAGACAAACTACAGCATTTCATCCATTTACACACAGCTTCATCAACACTAACTCCACACACTCAGCTTACCAGTGACTGTCAGGTTAACCATGTTACTGATGGGACCCTCTCTGGACTCACACCAGTAAACTCCACTGTCTCGTTCAACGATGTAACTGATGTCACATGATAAATTAGCGGATGTTCCCCATCCATCTCCACACTGAGTGGTGTTTCCTTTGCTTGTGTTTCTCCTCAGAGTCCATCCAGCAGAGCTGTCGTCCTCCTCACAGCTCAGAGACACAAAGTCTCCTTTAAAGAACTGAGAGCTGCTGGGACTCACAGTCAGACGAGCTGTGAGGGTTAAAATGAAAAATATTTGATTTGTTATATGAATCATAAGATCACGGCACAGAAAAGCAAATGAATCTTCACATCTTAACACCATAGAATCACATGACAAACAGTAGGGGTGGGTAAATGGGATGAGAATGAGCCAGCGTAGACAGCAGCATCCGGTCCTGCAGCATACCTGCACTTGTCCAGTCAACCCACCGTCGAGAGAGGGTAAGTGTTGGAGGCATTTGGAGGGGGGAGGGCGGGTGAGTGTATATCTGTGTGTGTGTGTATCCTGTGTTCAGTTCAGTTTCTAGCCCTCCTAGTTTTGTTCTGTTTTTGACTTATGCCTGCAATAAAAAGTGGACCTTGAGTTTAAGATCTACCTCCATGAGTCTGCATGTTGGGTCCTTTTCCTGCCTGCACACAGACATGTTAGTCGTGAGCTTCTCCAAGATCTTTTCCATTTTATGTTTAATAAGCACAGTACTCACGCCCTTCCCATCATTTCGATCATAGCAGCTAGCCTTGTGGGGTTTTGAACAGCCATAAGAGCTTTCTTTAATATTCAGTAAGCCAGGGCCGAGCTAGCTCCAATCAGCAAGAACCCTGTTATCACGGTTCAGAATAGGTATACATCTCCTATGTCCTAAATTGACAGTCCCACTAGGCACACAACGTGCCAGTGCTGCCACCAGTCCATCGTGTATCGGGCAGAAAACATCCCTACAGGACAATTGTGCTCTCCCGAACTCAGGCTCCTTGTCCATAAAAGGGTGTCAATTGCGTTCAGAGACCAGTTGATATAATCCATATTTTTAAGGTTTAGAGAACAAGAGAAAGACTCTCTGAGGGTTAGAGTAGACAAGACAAGACAAGGACATGAGTAGCCCAAACAGGGAAGATAAGCGCTGATGAGCGGGAGGGAGAAAAGATACGACTGAATCTGTCAAGAGCCAAGAATTTCATGTGTGACAGAAGAAGGTTACTGACCTTGGTTTGTTGTGCAGCTCAGCAGTGAGATCAGAACTAAAGAGAAATGACACTCAGGTTGATTTGAGGTGAACATAATGTAGCCAATCTATCATATATTTATGCTGATGTAGACGGGGGCCCTAGGTTCTTTTCTCTTAGTACAGTATGTATTTAAACTCAAGATTGTGTAACTTAAATTACCTCCAGAAAATCAAAATTCCCTAGGATCAATAATGAGACCGATATATGAACTACTTATAGCTTCTGGGCCAGAGTGGCCCAGGCACAACCCATATATTCTGCAGCTGTTCCTGACATCTTCTATTCTGCTTCAGAGTTCTGGTTACTTGACTTTATAGAAATACTATACACCATGAACACAATAAATATACAGTATTTAAACTTAAATCTGTCCGTTAACTGATATTACAATATAAATATTATTAAAAGTATTGTATAGTGTAGAAGCAAATTTAAATGTAACTTGATGCACAAAATGGTGTTTACAAGGTTTATAGAGCAGGTTATGTACCCCTTTAGTGGTTACATGCTTTGATATTTACATGTTAACACATCTGAATGTTTACATCTGCATGTTCAAAGCAGTAATAAGTATGTGTTATATCTACCTAGTTGTTTTCCCTGCATTGATCCGAGTATAGCTTTTGAGAGGCCAGTCAAGTATTCATGAGGGTGGTACACAGGAAGTGTTGTGTTGTTGTTGCTGTGTGCTGAGAGTAATGAGGCTTATAAAAAAGTTATCCGTCTCCATCTTGCTGTTTCTAATCATTCAGAGAGATTCCAAACCACATAGTGAACCCTCACGTTACAGTATTACAGGTAATATACAAAATTAAAGTCCACTTCTCTCTTGTCAACCAACTGAAATGTTCCCGTTTATTTTAAGCTGAGAAAACAATATAACAGAAAAGGAGCTGGAGATCATTATGACCCAAAACATTATGGTTGCTTTGCTCCATCTGGAGTGAACAAAATAAAACAGGGTTGTACTTTGGAGTCCAGTAGAGGGGACTCCAGTAAGCTGGTCTCAACTCCCAAGCAGAGCAGAAACTCTCAGGAACAACTGCAGAATATATCGGTAGTGCCCGGGCCATTCAGGCCAAGAAAATGTCCTGAGAGAGCAACTATCTTGAAGCTAGTTTAGGTACTAGCTGTTCAAAGTCTGCTCGCCCTGCCAAATAGCCACTCACTTTATCAACAAGCAGCAAACTTCAGTGCAGCAGCGTTCAGGTCGACATTTGCTGCTTTGCAGTGTCTAATGGTTCAGCTACAAGATTCTCTTTTGCGTAAGCTGATTGTCTCCCTTTGACTGCTCTGAGACAAAAACTTCTAAACTTGTGTCTAGTTCACTGGGACAAAACTGCAAGTAACATGTTTATTTTAAGCATCTTTATTTTTTTAACAAAATAAATAATAAAATAAAATAAATACACTCTTATATGCTTGATATTTTAACCATGAACTTAAAATGTCATCACACAACAAAGCATGTTATTAACTCTCTTTAATTTCGTAGGATTAACGTATTATGAACTGAATATTTGCAGCAGTTTCCCATTTTCTGTGGGGTTTTTTTTTGATTGTTTTTTTTGGCTACAATAAAGAACAACTTCACACAAACAGCTGACAGACCCACAAACTCATCTGTGTCTTATATATTTATGAGCTCATTTTTTATTTAATGCCAGTAACATGTTTCAATAAGGTTTGGACAACAAAAGATTGAAAAAAGTAAATTCCATAAAGTCATGTGTCCACTGTGCAGCTGTGTTGATATAATGAGTGAATGATTTGATGTTTTCACTGCCTGCTGTGTTTCCTCGACTCCTGAGCAAAGATAAAGAGTCAGTTCAGACCTGCAGTTGGTCCTCGTGGTGTTTTGAACTTGAATTCAGCCTGATTTGTTTTTCATGTCTTCTCCTCCATCATCAGTTATCAGGAGAGCAGACAGTCAAAGTACAAGAATTCAAACAAACACAGAGATTCTACTTACAGAGCAGACACAGCACAGATGTTTCCTTCATCGTCCTTCTCACTCATTTCAGCTTTTTTTCATTTCTCTCACTGACACCAAGTAAAGCCCGCCCTCTTCCTCTGAGCACCAGCTTTTCTATTGGTTCAAATACAGAGGTGGTCAGTGTGTGTGTGTGTGTGTGTGTGTGTGTGTGTGTGTGTGTGTGTGTATGGAAGTCCCCCTCAGTGAGGGAGGCAGATATGAGCTGAAACACAGGAATCAAACCAGGGACGCTGCTGTTATGGAGCTGAACTGGAACCATTCAGACACTGAGGCCCTCTGAACACATTTTAATTACAGCTGTGCAGAGACACACTGATGACTGACTGGAACACTATGATTCACATTTTACATTAACACCATCCTCACACATGTTTATATATGGCCACTAGAGGGAGATGTTGGACTTTAAATGCAAACTAACAAGTCATGTCAGATGGTCACCACCACCTTAACCTATTTCTGCTGGAGGTTACTTCCTGTTAAAAGGAATGTCCTCCTTCTCACTTTCGCCAAAGTCCTTGCTCGTAGGAGCTCATATGAATATTGGGGTTTTCTCTGTTTTCTATCTGTATTATTGTAGAGTTTTTACCTTACAGTATTAAGTGTCTCAGGGCAAATGTTGCAATTTGACACAATATTTATAAAATTGAATTAAACATCTGATTTAACAAACAATGACTTACATGTACTTCTAATTTTCAGTATATCCAATAACATTGAGCATTACTGAGCCTTTATATCTGTTCTTCCCTTCCTTTCTTTCTTACATATTTTTCAATTTCGTGTGATGTTTGCTCTCATTATTTTTTATGTCTGTATGTATTACGGGACACCTCTCATCGCTGGATGATTGTAGGAGACATATGTTAATTTGTGAGAGCCACATTTCAGTTCCACTTCGCCATCCGGACCAAGGGTCTTCAGCATACCAATGAGAACCCGGATCTGCAGTGCGAATCTTTCAAAAGCCTCCACATCCACACGAAGAATGTCCAGTGCATCCATAAAACCGGCAATCTTCCTGAGGGCTAACTGGTGGGCTGACCAAACTTCTCTGATAGGGCTGCCATGGTGTCAGTATAGGGGGATGGAGAATTGAGGTATGGATCAGCTATGAGGCAGGCTTCATCTAGTTTCAAATGATCCATCAGTATCTGAAACTCGAAAAGCTCTGTCCCATCTGGTGGCAGCAGATTATCAAGTGCGATCTTTAACCGGGCAAACTCGCTTGGGTCCTTCTTAATGAGATCACGAATACTTGGAGTTGGACCCCTGTATGTTTTCTCTTGTGCCATTACATATGGTGGCTGGTAGGCTGGGGATGGATGAGGTTTATATTGCAATGCTGGTGTGATAGGTCTTGGTACCTCTGCAACAGGCTGCTGGCTTCAGATGTTGGTGTGGGCTTGACTCTGGGAACTGGGATAAGCCCTAGCAGCAAACTGCTCCTGCAAAGAAGGCTTCAGATGTGGCTGAATGATAGGTGGATGTTGAAACTGAAAGGAAGGCGCACTGTTGGGGAATGGCGGGGTTGGCCAACTAGCTGTCAGTGTCCGCTCCTTTAACAGCTGTAGTTCACCCATCATCCTATCCAATGTATCAATCATTGTAGTATCCTTTGGTGGAGTACTCTGAGCTGTTGGTGGGCAAAAGTATGGCCTTTGGTATTCTTGTTGAACACGGATGTCCTGCCTATTGTCATACTGCGGCCATGGACTCATTTGTGCATCTATTTTAAGTGTATGGGAACTAACTGTGGGAACACTGATGGGCTGCATACGTTGGGAGGAAGACAGAGGGGGTACCTGCATTGGGGGTGGTCTTTGGTCCCATTGCTGTGACAGGTAACCACCTCTGTCTGGTTCACATGGTTGGCCATAAGGCTGAGGTCTGCCATTCATACCAAGTTCACCTTATAGTCTGCAAGTTAGGGAGGAGGTTGTACTTGGCGCCTTGGGCGAGTTGATTCTGAGACATCTTCACTGGAGAAGAAACTAGGCTGCATCTTTAGGACCCAAGGAAAGCACCTCCGGCTCGAAGGACCAATGTTAATTTGGGTTTAACACAGGACTGTATATGCGTTGGCTGAATAGCAGTGGTGTTCACCTTGGGGTGTTGGTCAGAACACACAGGACGTACAGATAAAGGTTATACCGTCTTTACTGTGATTCCTTAGCTTAACAGCACAGTATAGCAACACAGTAATGCAACCACAGGCTTACAGAGTGGTGAGGGGTGTGTGGGTGTGGTCTATGAACAGAACATATACAGAGTACTGAATGTAATAAACATCTAAGTCATGAATTATGATTCATCAGCTCTCTTCGAATCTAACCAGAACTACAAATGGGAATTCCTATATGAACATCTACACGCACAAGTTTCATACATTACTCCCAAACCCTTACAGCACATGACATTGATTGCCAATACACCCAACAACAATATATCACAAAACACCAAATGGTTTTAGCTTACAGCTAACAAGTATGTAGCATAACAACTAGCATCAGTAGCATGAACTAGCTACATAGCGAACAGGTCAATACACATTGCATTTCTACATCGACTAAATGTCTAAATGGCATAAAAGACTAAAGCTGTCCTTTCCAGGCATGGCTCCATGTCTACTCACAGTTCTTTGGTGACGCACACGACTCACACGGTGTGTAGACATCCCCTGCTGAGTCAGTCTGCCAGGTGGCTCTTGCTGTATATTAGCTCAAACTCTGATCCCTGGAACATGTGCCCCAGTAGTGCAACTGTGCTCTCTCGCCACAAGGGGGCTCCCCCACACAGCTGACAGCCTTTCCAACAACACCTTAGTGATCTACTCTAGCGCTCGTGAACGTTTTCTTAGTGTTAACCTGTGACTTTGTGTAACCAATCTTTCCTGTATGGTTTGATATGATTCCTGATTTGTTTTTCATGTCTTCTCCTCCATCATCAGTTATCAGGAGAGCAGACAGTCAAAGTACAAGAATTCAAACAAACACAGAGATTCTACTTACAGAGCAGACACAGCACAGATGTTTCCTTCATCGTCCTTCTCACTCATTTGAGCTTTTTTTCAATTCTGTCACTAACACCAAGTAAAGCCCACCCTCTTCCTCTGAGCACCAGCTTTCTATTGGTTCAAATAGAGTGAGTGGTTAGTGTGTGTGTGTGTGTGTGTGTGTGGACGTCCCCCTCAGTGAGCGAGGCAGATATGAGCTGAAACACAGGAATCAAACCAGGGACGCTGCTGTTATGGAGCTGAACTGGAACCATTCAGACACTGAGGCCCTCTGAACACATTTTAATTACAGCTGTGCAGAAACACACTGATGACTGACTGGAACACTATGATTCACATTTTACATTAACACCATCCTCACACATGGCTTATATATGGGCACTAGAGGGTGATGTTGGACTTTAAATGCAAACTAACAAGTCATGTTAGATGGTCACTGTGTTGATATTTAGATGTTAATATAATGATAAGGTTTACCAGCAGGGGACACTGTATTTAAGAAAGCTCATGAATGCCTCCAGGGGAGCACATAAAAGAAGACTGGTCTGTGGTGTGACATAAGAATGGTGTTAATTAGTGATGGTAAATTTGATTCTTTTTACTGAATCGAGTTTTAATGAGTCACTCACCAAAGTGAATCGGGTTTTTTGAGTCATTTGAGTCACTGAGTCAGTTGACCAGAGACTGCAAGAAATGTACATTTTCACTCAAACTTAATTTGTTTCTCTTTTAATGTAAATCCTACTGCTAAGATGAGTGATTCTTAAAGAAAACAACTATTTTATATAGCAAAAAAGAGCAAAAGAATTTCTAAAGGGAACATTTCTTTTGTTTATTTTTATTTTATTAGTATTTTCCTTACATGTGTCAAATATATATTTTCTCATCTAAATGTCCACTGGCGCTGTGAGCCAGGGGGCGGTAGTGCGCCTTAACATTGGTTGCCAACCAAGAAGAAGAAGAAGTAGCTGTGAGCCAGGAGGGAGGGGGTGAGTGAGTGAGTGAGTGATTCGTTCGCTCTATGATTCAGCACAGGAGGGAGGGGGTTAGCGAGTCATGAGTGATTCGCTCGCTCTATGATTCAGCACAGGAGGGAGGGGGTGAGCGAGTCATGAGTGATTCGCTCGCTCTATGATTCAGCACAGGAGGGAGGGGGTGAGCGAGTCATGAGTGATTCGCTCGCTCTATGATTCAGCACAGGAGGGAGGGGGTGAGCGAGTCATGAGTGATTCGCTCGCTCTATGATTCAGCACAGGAGGGAGGGGGTTAGTGAGTCCTGAGTGATTTGCTTACGCTACGATTCAGCACAGGAGGGAGGGGGTTAGTGAGTCATGAGTGATTTGCTTCCCCTACGATTCAGCGCAGGAAGGGAGGGGGTGAGTAGCTCAAATGTGCTGTTAGCATGTTAGCAGAGCGATGCTACTGTGAACCGAGGAGCTATTGTCTTGATGTGAGCTTCTACTCAGGGTTTTTTCTTCCAGTTCAGAGCAGAAATGTTTTTGTTAAGATACTGGATGTTGTGTTTTTCTTCACAATTTGAATTATAAGCTAGATATATTTCTACTAATGAAATTAGTTTGCTAACAGCAACAGGGATGAGTCAGTGAGTCAGTTGCGCTTGTGAATCATGATTCACGAGTCAGTAAAGTGATTCTCGAGTATTGAACGATTCGTTCATGATTCGCGCATCACTAGTGTTAATAAAATATTTGGGGCAGTAGCTCGCATAAGTGGATGTTGTGTTATTTTGAACAAGCGCTATGAAGACAACACATGGTACCAGGAGTAAAAGTGAAAGAGTGGAAGCGATAGCAGTTCAAAGTTCTGTTTGAGATGGAAAGTTTGAAGCCACTGGAAGGAATGAAACTGGTGGGGAATGTGGACAGCAACTGGCGGTGTTTTAAGCAGCAGTTTGAGCTGTATATGGCTGCCATGGGACTGGACTCCAAACCCGATGCCAGGAAAATTGCATTGCTGCTCACGGTACCTGGTCCTCAAGCCATTGAAGTCTTCAACACATTTGAGTTTGAGGAACTTGGTGACATATCCACATTTTACATTAACACCATCCTCACACATGGTTTATATACGGCCACTAGAGGGAGATGTTGGACTTTAAACACTAACATGGATACAAGAAGATCATCAGTGATGCTGTCATAGTTTGATTAAAAGACATTAAGATAATAACTTTTTTATTAAGTATAAACATACTGTATTGAATGAAAAAGTTGTGTTTGATGTCACTGTTGATAAAGATTCCCTTCATTTAAATATGTGTTTTGGATGGTAATTAAATAGGTTGTGGAGACTGTGAGTGTAAAAAAATGTCTTGGTTGAGTAATGAAATTTATAACAGAATAATTGCATCATGATTGATGAAACACACAGTTCACCTAAAAATGTTGGAAGTGACAAAAATGTCTTTGACTTTCTGTCACATGTAATAGAGATGGTCATGTTTAGACATGTGCCTCATGTACTCTTTGCTAATCATATTACATATTTAAAAGTTACTTGCAGCTCTCTTTATGTTATTTTGGCAACTCACAATCTATTTTAGGCCAGTGCTGGTCTGGTTGAAGAAGATGGTGTGAGTATAAAACATAAGCTTGAATATCTGTGTGAGTGCTGTCCATGGTGCTGATCAACAGCTGGAATATCACAAGCTGAATGGACTCAGTCCCAGACTCTCTTTAGTAATACAGTGGATTTCTTTACAAGCTCCTGGTGCAACAATAGCCCAACACAATTATGATGAACCCCATTTCCTGCTCCACTTTGCCATTAAGTAACTGCTGCTCCTTCCCTGTCAGTATTTTCAGCCCAATGATTCCCTTCATTACAATTACATTACAATAACTAAAGTTCGGACTTCTCTACTGACACAGAGAGAATGTGTACAGACAGATGAAGCTACTTCTTGGTTGATGGTAGATGAGATGGTGAATTGAGAAGATCGCTTTTATGCTCAGTTTTGTTCTCTCCACAGAAAAGTGGTGAAAGGGTCCACTTTCAGTTACGCGTTGTTTTCAATAAACTGCATGCTCAAAAAAGGTTTTGTCTCACTGCCATTTCTTCTTGGTGGATGTTGAAGCTCTAATTTGAACCTTGTTAAGATCCAACCATGCAAAATAGGATTTTCTGTGATTTTCAAGTGATTCTAAAATTTTTATCGGGACTGTATTAAATGATGAAATAATTAATTACCAAATTAATGTGTAATTAAATCTAAGACAAATTTACAATTGAAATACATGAAATACTTTATTTCAATGTGCATGACTCTCCTGGTTCTCCTCAGCTGAGCAAGTTCAGGAAAATGTGTCTATTTTACTCAGTGTAGAGCAATTTATTATTTGCAAAACTAAAAATGAGTTCATAGGGAAAACGTTTACTATATAAAAAACAGTTAGTCTTTGAGTTGCGAATAAGACTCATGACCTAAAACTATAGTGGAGCTCCTATAATCTACACATACCTATAGACATGCTTTATAATTAGGAGAAAGCCCCTTACCACCTTCCTTACTTTGTTAGACGCCCCTGCTGCCACATCAGGAACGATTATTTTGGTAAGAGGCAGTTAAACACTGAATATTTCAACAGTCAACTGAAATATGTGACACTGTAAAAAGTGTTGCCACGTGAAAAGCAGCTGCTTTGCTTAGTGTTTTGCCAGACTGCAAATATTCTGATATCAAGTAAATGCTTTGGAGAGCTGGAATGTGTATGTGGTGACGTCTACAGTACAGACGAGGGTCGATACACAAAAAAGTTCAGACATTTTTCCTCATGCATGTTTGAGGTATATATGCTTTTTCATTAAAACATATTTACTTAACACTTCTAAGTGTGCTATATACTGAACTTATGGACTAGAACTATGCTATCACACTAGTATCAATCAAATATCAATAACAGCATCAATCATTTCTGCTGTAACACTCACTGAGGTGTAACAGGGTCTCATCCTGGTTCAAGAGATGAGCTTATCCAGTCTGAGTCACATGTTCATCAGATTGTAGTTCATCTCTAAACACGTCAGCTCTCTGGGTTTATGTTAAAGCTCTGAGTGTTACACTGTGAATGTTTCCCAGGTGGAGTAACAATAAATGAACACTCAGTAAGGTTAACAAAATAAAATTATTTTATATTAATTATTATCAAAGACTTTTCAAGATGTTCTGTTTTTATTTGACCAGTTTAAATAATTAATTTTAAAAAAGCCATTTCAGCAGCTGCCTGCTGGTTTCAGTGTGACTTACTGTAAAACATCAAAGTAAAATCTCTCTGTCTGAGATGAAGCTTTGCTGCATTATTTAAAGCCGTTGAATCGTTTCTGCTGCTGTGGTTTAATGCTTGTTTTCTTTTCTGCAATGAAAAGATATGTGTGTCGGTTAGCCACGACCAAGTCAGATTTTCCATCTGACATCTCGGTGAAACCCACAGAACCACACGAGGAAAATAAGTGAGAGCAAAGGTTTATTATTCACGCAGAGAAATGAAATAGTTGCTGAGGGAACAAGAACAAGGTGCTTGAATCATACTTTAAATATAAAAAGTGAACCTACTGTGTCCATGAAACACATTAACATATTTATATTGTTTGTCACTGCAGGAAAATACATTTAAAACTTACTTAGATAAAATCCTCATATGGTTTTTGAATTTTTCAATCATTTTAATCTAAATCCATTGAAAATTAATATATGGATGTCCTCTTGTCTCAGGTGCTGGGGACCAGTTAGAGACCAGCAGCTGGACAGCAGTGGTTGGACTGGTGGACTACTTCAGTAAAGAGTAGATGGCGTCTGGCTCTGGTTTAAAGTCTGAACACAAACACACACAGTTCAAACAACAGGAAACATGATTATAAACTTCATGGTTCTTGGTGACTTGGTGAAAGATTTAATCACATTTCTAAATGTCTGTGATAAACTGGTGTAGCCGACCTCTCACCATGAACACTTAGATAAGCTCCAGCTCGCATGTGAAACAGTGAAGAAGTAACAGTGAGCAGTGCAGCATCTGTGTGAAGTGAGGTGCACAGTGAGCAAAAAACAGGCTCACAACATTTTGAGCCACTGTGAGGGTGAAAGTGGGCTCACATGTGAGTTTATTTAGTGTGACGTTTGCGTCATATATTTAAAATACTAGATTTAAGTCTTAAGTCACATAGATATTTGATTTAATTAACATTGTAGCCTGTACACTGGTCTGAAATCAGTCCCTTTAGGACATGGCTGTCGGAGTTAATGAACAACTGGTGAAAATATAACTTTGATTTATGTAATATTGATTAGAAAGGCTTTTTATTTTTGTGTGTATATTATTAAACATTATGTTTTTTTTCTATATTTTAATATGAGTGAAATTTCAGGAAATGTTTAGTTCCTGAGTTGTCTGGGTCAATCTTTAAAAGTGTGCCTAATACTTAGGTTAATATTTGATCTCTGCAAACATTAGAACTTTTTTGGCATCTACTTTACATCAAACCCAACACCCCACCTAGTTTGATCAAAACTGGGGTACAAAGCTTTAGACACAGTACAGAGCAGCTAGACCGCAGCTAAAAAGACTGTGTGAGGATTAACACATGTATGTAACTTTTGTAAATAGCTGAAGCTTTTCATGGTCTTTGCATTTCTCAACACTTCTGCTGAGAAACAACAGCTGCTGTAACTAGTTGAAGGTGCACAACCACAGAGCTGGCACCTTTTTCAGTGCAAACTGACACAAGGAACCACAGGGCGAGTTCTCACGATATGAACTCTGTGCTTGGCCAAACCAGAACAGAGAAGTGTCATCAGCTTCAGACTACAGGAAGGAGCTGCTGTGGTTTTACATGCAAAACTTTTTAAGTAGTTAAAAAGATTCATCGTAGTACAGTTGTCTCTTTATATGCTTCATATTAACATTCACTCTTCTAAGAGATGGTGTGCACCATTAAGATAGCAGTGTAATTGAATTCAATTCTGTTTACTTTTATTTATATAGCGCCAAATCACAACAAGTTGCCTCATTGAGCTTTATATTCTAAAATAAGGACCCTACAATAATACATAGAAAAAACAAAGAAATCAAATGACTCAATTTGACAAACACTTGGTGACAGTGGGAAGGACAAACTCTCTTTTGTCAGGAAGAAACCTCCAGCAGAGCCAGGCTCAGGGAGGGCGGCGATCTGCTGAGTGGACTGTGTGAGATGTAGTCTCACCACAGACTGTCTCAGTCTAAAGAAACATCATGGAAAACAACATCTGTTGTACCAGGTGTGCATGTGTGTTTTCAGTAGCTCGCTGACTGGTTTGTGACAAAGGTGGAGTCAAAATGATTGAACTGTTTCAAAGATGAGTCAGAGCCCTGAACTGTGTTTGTGTGTTTATGCTCAGAGACTAATTAATTGTCACGATAGTCAGTGTTAAGAATAAGATACGTTGTTATGTCTAAATATTTGTGGAATTTCTTTTACATTAAAATATCTTATTAAAGTAACCTGTGCATGAAGGAAAGTCCTTAACCTACTACTATATTATTTTATCAAAATATGAGGACAGGGATTCTGGGTTTAAAAAAAAAGAAAAGACAATAGTAGAAAAAATAAAGGTCAAGGTGTTGAGACTTGCACAAACAATTAACCAGTAAACAGTCTAGGAGCTTTGGGCAGGTTTAACAGTTTTGAATATGCAGGTTGTTACTGTACGCTTTGTTGTTCAGGAAAACTCAGTGATGATGATCCGTATTTATTGAATATTATTAGTTTATGTTGCAAAGACAAAAATCTCTGATTGTATATTATAGATTCAGTCTAACGTATATCAATGTTAGCATTACTAAACCTCAGGTCTGCATGTTACACAACTGACCACCAAATCCTGACTAAAAAGTGATTTAGGTAATTTTAGCGACAGCTTTTTACAGTATCTACTTGGGGCTTTGTATCTAATGTCCCCATAAGCTTACAATCTTCAGTCACCCATTCTCCTTTAATACCATGTTACACATCTCTCTAAATCCTGTTTGATTTTTGTTTGCACTGTTATGTCAAACTGAGAAATATCAGAAAACTGAAGTCTGAAGTCTGCTTGTTCATGTACCAACATCTGTAATTCTATAATTTCTCCAACCAGTAAATCTCTCCTAAATCACCCGCAGGTTATTTAAAATGCTGTCACGCAAACAAACTCATATCACCGCAGACAGGAGACAAAGAAGAGCAGCTGTACCTCTCATCTGTGATCTGGTTTTCTTGTCTTTGATTATGATTCGACCATAACTGATTTCTTCTTTTCTCACTGCTGAGTAGATTACTGCTGCATCAATCTCTGCACAATAAAACACACAAAATGTTGGTGTGACATAAATATGAAGCAGTAAAGTCATTTAAACTTTGAGTAAAACTACATATGTTAAACTAAGTTAAGCTAATTATAAAAAAGATATTATGAATAAAACTATAGTAAGTTTACTTAATGTGAGTATGAATTATTTATTTCTAACGCCTGATTGAGAAACACCTGCAGGTGACTTTAAAAACAATCATAAACAGGAAACTGAACGACTGCAGAGGTGTTAGCTCCTGTTAACCACAGACAACACACACAGAGGACAGCATGTAAAGAGCAATGCTCAATAAGCACAGAGTGAAATTTTACAGACTTAAAATGACTAAGTTATTAAATGTGGAGAAAGGAATCAAAGCAAAAGAAAAAAAAAAGTTGTTGTTAAAGCCGTAACATACAAAGATGACATCTGGCAAAATTACTACATGGTTAAACTATCAATTTAAGTATCAAGTATCAATTTAATAGAATGTTTATTTTTCGATTACAATTCACAGTTGTACACTTCTAATCGTCCCTCACCTGCTTCATAATATCCTCGTGGAAATTTTTTCATGAGACATAAAATCTCTATGAATAGTATTTTATAAAAGTATTTTATAAAATTGGAGTTGGACAAACACAAATAAATCTTGCAACCAACAAAAGACCTCAAATTACCGTTGTTTTGTTTTTTTGGATGTTGATGACTTGATATTTTGACATCACTGTACAAGATGTCATCTGTGATGTCATCTTCCACAACTTCATCTCGATCTAGTGAAATTATTAAAATTAAGAAAATATTTACGATCACAACATTTTACAGTGAAGAGTCCAAATAAAACAAAAAATAAACGGTTTTACATTGTAATGTGAAATTAAAATAAAAAAATCATCAAATCATAATAAACATAAATAGTATGACACATGGATTTACATAACCACATATAATTGAAAAGTCTGAGTCTCACCTTCAGGTTTCCTGTGAACACATCGTCTCACCAGCAGAACCAGTAACACCAGTAGAACCAGAACACAGACTGATCCAACACATGACAACACAAAGGGTACAGAAGGAGATGTGGATGTAGTTGGAGGTGTGGATGTAGGTGGAGGTGTGGTGGTGTGTTTGTCTAAAATAAAGCAAACACAGTCATTAAGTTGTCGTCACATTGTGAATGTTGAAAGCTGCAGAAACACAGACAGGTGAGTGTGTCACCTGTGACAGTGATCCAGCTGGATGGAGACTCTCCATGACCGCTGATGTCACACTTGTAGAGGCCTTCATCAGACCTGGAAACATGCTGGATGGTCATGTGACCTGTAGACTCATTCCCAATAAAGACACCAGCTTTGAAAAAAGCAGCCGTGAGGTTGGAGGGAGTGGTCTTTGTTTTACAGAGCAGAGTGACGTCATCTCCCTCCATCACAGGGAGGACAGGACTCTGCAGGATCACTGATCCACCTCAACACAGAGACAAACTACAGCATTTCATCCATTTACACACAGCTTCATCAACACTAACTCCACACACTCAGCTTACCAGTGACTGTCAGGTTAACCATGTTACTGATGGGACCCTCTCTGGACTCACACCAGTAAACTCCACTGTCATGAGGTGCTGCTAAACTGATGTTACAGGAAGAACCAGCACCTTCTCCCCAATCAACTCCACACTGAGTCCTCTGTCGTTTGCTTGTGTTTCTCCTCAGAGTCCATCCAGCAGAGCTGTCGTCCTCCTCACAGCTCAGAGACACAAAGACTTCCTTAAAAAACTGAGAGCTGCTGGGACTCACAGTCAGACGAGCTGTGAGGGTTAAAATGAAAAACTGTTGGTCTGTTTCCTGTTGTCAAAAACGTTACAATTGTGAAAATAATCCATCATTTCATCAGTTTTACATCTGATATTAATTCTGCAACATGAGCCCAATCAGGTCATATCAGTGAGCATTTCTCAGATTTAAGCTGTGACAGAAGAAGGTTACTGACCTTGGTTTGTTGTGCAGCTCAGCAGTGAGATCAGAACTAAAGAGAAATGACACTCAGGTTGATTTGAGGTGAACATAAAGAAAAACTCCACAAAAACAGCTGACAAACACACACATTCCTCTCTCCCTGACAAAAGACTAAACAAAAAGTGCCTGAAGCTAAAAGACATCTGGTAGAATCAATCCATCCATTTTCTTAACTAATTTTTAAAAATTTGGAAATCTATCTCAGCTGTTTTAACATGACTACAGGTAATTACAGAGCAACATAGACAGACTAACATTCACACCAGTTCAGAATCACCAGTTAATCACCTGAGAAACATTTTTTTCAATGTTTCTTAGAATCACCAGTTAACTAAACATGTCCTTGGACTGTGGGGGAAAACATACAGAGACACTAACTACTGCTGGTCTGTGACACTTGTATTATTAGATATAATGTATACTCTGTTCATTACCAAATATCAAAACATCTAAAAGTAACTTTGTTACTGACATAAAAGTATTGAGACTTTTTTGTCTTTTTGATTCTCCTCTACCCCGGTTTTTATGTAAAATCAACACTCAGTAATTATTATGCACCGTGACTAAGCTTTGTGTATACACACAGTAACCACTACTTTTAAATAACCTCATAAAGTCATGTGTCCACTGTGCAGCTGTGTTGATATAATGAGTGAATGATTTGATCTTTTCACTGCCTGCTGTGTTTCCTCGACTCCTGAGCAAAGATAAAGAGTCAGTTCAGACCTGCAGTTGGTCCTCGTGGTGTTTTGAACTTGAATTCAGCCTGATTTGTTTTTCATGTCTTCTCCTCCATCATCAGTTATCAGGAGAGCAGACAGTCAAAGTACAAGAATTCAAACAAACACAGAGATTCTACTTACAGAGCAGACACAGCACAGATGTTTCCTTCATCGTCCTTCTCACTCATTTGAGCTTTTTTTCATTTCTCTCACTGACACCAAGTAAAGCCCGCCCTCTTCCTCTGAGCACCAGCTTTCTATTGGTTCAAATGCAGTGAGTGGGAGACTGACTTTTTCGATTTGCTTGGAGAAAAGGTTAGCTACTTGGCACTTACTGACACACTGCATGTCCTGATCTTTTTTTTTTTTTTTCAATGTTTCTCTTTTTTGCCTAGGAAACAGACCAGTGAAATCCTAAAATTGTGGAAATATATTCTCATTACTTGTTATGTAACTGAATATCTATCCACCCTGTCCCTGAAACTCAAATTTCCTCTGGTCTCATTGAGCTGTAGTTTGGTTCATCAACAAATTTACAGGGTGGGCCATTTATATGGATACACCGTAATAACATGGGAATGGTTGGTGATATTAAAGTCCTGTTTGTGGCACTTTAGTATATGTGAGGGGGAAACTCCTCAAGATGGGTGGTGACCATGGTGGCCATTTAGAAGTCGGCCATCTTGGATACAACTTTTGTTTTTTTTCAATAGGAAGAGGGCCATGTGACACATCAACCTTATTGGTAATGTCACAAGAAAAACAATGGTGTGCTTGGTTTCAACGTAACTTTATTCTTTCATGAGTTATTTACAAGTTTCTGACCACTTATAAAATGTGTTCAATGTGCTGCCCATTGTGTTGGAGTGTCAATGCAACCCCTCTTCTCCCACACTTCAAAAACTGATAGCAACACCGCAGGAGAAATTCCAGCACAGGCATCAGGTCCGAGCATTCCTAGATGAACAGTTTCCTGGAAAGTGGATTGATCGTCGTGGGCCAGTTGAATGGCCCCTGTTATGCCTTTTGGTCAAAAGTCAGTAGTTAGTGCATAATCTGATTAAGTTACGTAACTAAGGTGATAAATAAGTTCAAAGTTAAGAAATATAAGTAATTCATGCTAAAACAGTTAAGATGTGTGTGTTTGAAATTTGCTCAGAGTGAGACGTCTTAGTCGCAAGCTATCTTTGTATTGTATGTGCGGAAATGGGAGCGAGGGAGCGCTCTGATCTTTTGCCTATCTTTGACGTTTTTTCTCCGTGAACGCTGTGAAAAGTGCTTCGGCAGTATTAAAACAGTGAATAAGTTCATGTACACGCTATAAGTGCCCTACACGCTTGTACCTTGG
The DNA here is from genome assembly GCF_001858045.2 of Oreochromis niloticus. Classification (NCBI taxonomy): domain Eukaryota; kingdom Metazoa; phylum Chordata; class Actinopteri; order Cichliformes; family Cichlidae; genus Oreochromis; species Oreochromis niloticus. Next base: position 29,301 of record NW_020327405.1, on the reverse strand, counting down.
GAAACGTTCGTCTTTGTGAGTATTAATGTGTTCAGAAATAACTTTTATATGTGTTTACATCGAGTGAACTGTGATGCTAATGTAACGCACGTGTTAAGCTAGGCTAATCTTTATGTTTCTCATTAGGATGTGTATTAGCTAGCAATTTATTTTCACCTTTTGTATGTTTCAGTTACAAATAAGAAATAGCAAGGAGAAGCCTTGAGAGAGGAAAGGCTTTAAAGGATCTTCATTAAAAGCAAGAAAAGCAAGCCTTGTGTGGAAGATCTCGTCTATTTTGTTCGCTGGCTGTCTAGCTTCACATGGTCACGTGTCGTGAGGGCAGCACAGTAAAAAGACGCCTACTCAGCGGGTTCAAGCATACAGAGCTACTTTAAGCAACATGAGTCTACGCTCAGGAAGAAATTATCTAAAAGACTACGCTGCTGAAGAGCTAGACGAAGCAGCCGGTGGTGAACAGCAACCAGACATCGCCACTCAATCAGCTACAATGCAGCAACAGTCTCAGCCATTCGACACCAAGTCGCAGAAATCCAGAACATCGACAAGGCGTTCTCAACGGACATCCTCATCAACAGCTTCTGCAGCTGCAAGGGCCTACGCCAAAGCTCAAGCAGCACGAGCTCAACTGGCCTTCGCTGAAAAGGAAGCTAATGCAATGAAACAGAGAGCTGAACTGGATGCTCATCTACATGTCCTCCAGTGCCAAAAAGCAATAGCCGCAGCTGAAGCAGAGGCTTCAGCCTATGAAGAAGCAGAGATTCAAAGCGGGGAGCTCTATGGAGAACTTTGTGAGGAAGTTGAGCCCATCAGTGCAGTGCACCGCACTAACGAATATGTTCAACAACAATGTGAGTTACTCTACCCAGACACTCAGCACGACCCAGCACAGCTTCCTAAAGGGAATGACAATGAAGTAGATGTACAAGACAATACACAAATAACTAATCCTTTTATAACCAACACTCAAACAAAATCACTATCAGTAAACAGAGAAAGGAAACAGGAGCAACCAGTGAACACATGTGTAGTCGATACGTACTGGTCCAACTCCCCAAAGCACACCCCCAACCTTAACAACTGCATACCTGAATCAAGTGAAACACAACAGTTTGCAAAATACTTAATTCGCAAAGAACTAGTTAGCACAGGTCTTTTGCAATTTGATGACAAACCTGAAAACTATTGGGCATGGAAAACCTCATTCATCAGCGCAACCAAAGATTTAAATCTGTCTCCAAGAGAGGAATTAGACTTGCTAACGAAATGGTTGGGTCCAACATCATCCGAACAGGCTAAGCGGATTCGTGCTGTGCACACCCTCAATCCTGCTGCAGGTGCGAAGATGGTCTGGCAGCGCCTTGAAGAGTGCTACGGCTCACCTGAGGCTATTGAGGATGCACTCTTAAAAAAGGTAGAGGACTTTCCTAAACTCACAAATAAAGACAATGTTAAGCTGCAAGAACTTAGTGACATCTTATTGGAGCTACAGTGTGCTAAACAAGATGGCGCACTCCCAGGACTTGCTTACCTCGACACAGCCAGAGGAGTCAGGGAAATAGTGGATAAACTTCCCTTCAACCTACAGGAAAGGTGGACAACTGTAGGAACAGAGTACAAGGAGACTCATAGTGTGTCATTTCCTCCTTTCTCAGTTTTCACACAATTTGTCCAACGGCAAGCGAAAATGAGGAATGACCCAAGCTTTGCTATGTCCAAGGCCAACACCCATGTCCCTTCTCCCACAGAAAAACTGAGGTCATATAGTCGCAAACCTACGGTGTCAGCACATAAAATGGACATTACGGCAGAGCCCGACCAGAATAATCTCAGTCCAAAGAACATGGAGGAACCGGATCGTCAGTGCCCGATCCACAAAAAACCACATCCACTCAAAAAGTGTAAGCTTTTTAGAGACAAACCCATTGAAGAAAGACAAGCCTATCTGAAAGAGCATCACATCTGCTACAGATGCTGTGGCTCTGTCCAACACATTGCAAAAAACTGTAAAGCAGTGGTTAAGTGTATCGAGTGTGACAGCCTTAAACACTTATCTGCAATGCATCCTGGTCCTACTCCTGCCCCTAAGAGTACTACACCAGGAAACAACGACAATGAAGAGCAAACTGAGAGCTCACCTTCAGTCGAGTCGAAGTGCACAGAGGTATGTGGCCAAAGTGATAGCCCACGTTCATGTTCTAAGATCAGTTTAGTCAAAGTGTATCCTGCAGGCCAAAAAGAGAGAGCTATAAAAATGTATGCAGTAATTGATGATCAGTCCAACAGGTCACTGGTTAAGTCAGAGTTTTTCAGCCTTTTCAAAATCAATGCCAGACCCACTCCATACACCTTAAAGACTTGCTCTGGCAGAGAACAAACCTCAGGTAGGAGAGCTGTGAACTTCTTCCTCGAGTCCTTAGATGGAGAAGTCAACATCCAGCTACCCCCTTTAATTGAATGTGACTCTGTTCCAGACAATAGATCTGAAATACCCTCTCCAGAGATTGCCCAGCATCACCCACATCTTCTTCCAGTCGCAGATAACATCCACCTGTTGACCACCACGCCCCAATCCTTTTACTCCTAGGACGAGACGTCATCAGGGTCCATAAGGTACGTGAGCAAATCAACGGACCCAACAATGCACCATACGCCCAAAAGCTAGACCTGGGTTGGGTTATTGTGGGGGAGGTGTGTTTAGGAAAAGCGCACAGTCAGTCAGAGGTCAATGTCTACAAAACACACACCTTAGATAATGGACGTGCATCCTATTTTGAGCCTTGCCCAAACACAATTCATGTTAAAGAGAATTATGGGGTCACTATGAATGCTACCTGTGTCACAGACGATTTGGGACACTCTGTGTTTGTTAGATCTGAGGGTGATAACAAACAAGCCATGTCTATCGACGACAAAGCATTCCTGAAAATAATGGACAATGAAGTTTATCAAAACCAAGAGAACAGCTGGGTTGCACCTTTACCCTTTCGCTCACCGAGAAGGAGGCTCCCTGACAACAGAGAACAAGCCCTAAAATGCCTCTGCTCTCTCCGAAAGACTTTGGAAAAGAAACCAGAAACGAAAGATCACTACATCCAACTCATGCAGAAAATATTGGATAACAATCGAGCTGACCATGCCACTCGGTTCATTCCAGCACCAGACCTGCAGAACAGTACCTGGTTCTCAGGTCCACCCTTTCTGTATTCTGACACACACACAGAACCACACACTGGTCCTTTCACGCTCATCGAACCTGAAAAAGACAGAGAGATACGTCCGGGAATAAAAGTAATGAAAACTACTGTATCAGAGCCACAGTTAGGTTCTGAGCGTTTCAAAAAGTACTCAAACTGGACCACACTTTGCAGAGTCATAGCCAGACTCATTCATGTAGTTACATCCGTTGCTCAAAAGACAAGTGGACAAAGGGGATGGAACAGTTTCAGTGAGACACCAAATGTCCAAGAACTCACCCGAGCCAAAGTAGTCATCATTCGAGCTGTCCAACAAGAAGCTTACAAAGGGACACTTGAAAACATTAAAGAAGGAAAGAAGGACAGTGGCATATTTGACGCACTCAAAAAGCTCAATCCTGTAGTGGACAAAGACAGTCTCTTACGAGTCGGTGGACGTCTTTCCACTGCCGATCTCACAGAAAATGAAAAGCACCCTCTGATTATCCCATCTACCAGCCACATCGCCATACTACTTGTAACTCACTATCATGAACAAGTAGCTCATCAAGGAAGACACATAACTGAAGGAGCTATCCGTGGTGCTGGGTACTGGATAATTGGAGGGAAGCGGCTCGTGTCATCTGTCATTCATAAGTGTGTCACATGTCGCAAGTTGCGAGGCAAAATGCAGATCCAGAAAATGGCAGACTTGCCTGCAGACCGAGTCACCCCTGAACCACCCTTTACCACTGTAGGCCTAGATGTGTTTGGGCCATGGACAATTGTGACGCGTCGTACAAGAGGTGGTCATTCCCAGAACAAACGTTGGGCTGTGTTATTCACATGCATGTCAACTAGGGCTGTGCATATCGAACTGATAGAGACTATGTCTGCTGACAGTTTTATCAATGCATTAAGAAGGCTCTTCTCTATTCGGGGCCCAGCCAAGTTTCTGCGCTCAGACAGAGGCACCAATTTTGTGGGCGCTTGTAAGGAATTAGGGCTAAACTCAGGAAACAAAGCAGTAGGGAAGTACCTGCAAGGGAAAGGGTGTGTTTGGACATTCAACCCCCCTCATGCGTCGCACATGGGAGGCTCGTGGGAGCGCCTTATAGGGGTCGCCAGGCGCATTCTGGATGCAATGTTGTCACGAACTGAACAAACACGTCTTACTCATGAAGTGTTGTGCACCTTCATGGCTGAGGTGATGGCAATTATTAATGCAAGGCCTCTTGTCCCCATATCCACTGACCCTGACAGTCCTGCAGTACTCACTCCAGCAATGCTGCTAACGCAGAAGATGAGTGCTGTGTCTGCTCCACTCGGGAACTTTTCATCAGGGCAGTTGTTTGGGAAACAATGGAAACATGTTCAACACCTTGCTGATACCTTTTGGAAAAGGTGGAAAGGAGAATATTTGTCCACCTTACAAAGTCGTGCAAAATGGACAGAGACTGGACCTAATGTCAAAGAAGGAGATGTGGTCCTGCTAAAGGACTCCCAAGCCAGCAGGAATGAATGGCCCATGGGACTAGTAGTAAAACATTCCCCAGCAGCGACAAGAAGGTCCGTAAAGTGGAAGTGCGGACTGTAAAGGATGGGACTGTTAAAATGTTTCTCAGACCAGTTTCAGAGATTGTTGTTTTGCTTTCAGAGACTGAATGAATATTCTTCGATGCTAAATGAGGTCTGAATATGTTGTATTGATGTTTATAGTGATATGTGTTATATCAAGCGGGGAGTGTTATGCCTTTTGGTCAAAAGTCAGTAGTTAGTGCATAATCTGATTAAGTTACGTAACTAAGGTGATAAATAAGTTCAAAGTTAAGAAATATAAGTAATTCATGCTAAAACAGTTAAGATGTGTGTGTTTGAAATTTGCTCAGAGTGAGACGTCTTAGTCGCAAGCTATCTTTGTATTGTATGTGCGGAAATGGGAGCGAGGGAGCGCTCTGATCTTTTGCCTATCTTTGACGTTTTTTCTCCGTGAACGCTGTGAAAAGTGCTTCGGCAGTATTAAAACAGTGAATAAGTTCATGTACACGCTATAAGTGCCCTACACGCTTGTACCTTGGGAAACGTTCGTCTTTGTGAGTATTAATGTGTTCAGAAATAACTTTTATATGTGTTTACATCGAGTGAACTGTGATGCTAATGTAACGCACGTGTTAAGCTAGGCTAATCTTTATGTTTCTCATTAGGATGTGTATTAGCTAGCAATTTATTTTCACCTTTTGTATGTTTCAGTTACAAATAAGAAATAGCAAGGAGAAGCCTTGAGAGAGGAAAGGCTTTAAAGGATCTTCATTAAAAGCAAGAAAAGCAAGCCTTGTGTGGAAGATCTCGTCTATTTTGTTCGCTGGCTGTCTAGCTTCACATGGTCACGTGTCGTGAGGGCAGCACAGCCCCCAAGGTCTCCCGATCTGACCCCTTAGACTTTTATTTTTGGGGTCATCTGAAGACAATTGTCTATGGTGTGAAGATACGAGATGTGCAGCACCTGAAACTACGGATACTGGATACCTGTGCTGGCATTTCACCAGTAGGTGACTACTGGTGGTGGTCGCCTACTGGTAACCACCACCAGTAGGTGACAGGTGAAATGTCTTGCCCAAGGACACAACGACTGAGATTGTTGGAGTCTGGGCTCGAATTGGCAACCTTGCGAATACAAGACACAAAATAACCATTACGTTTCAATAACCTTGTAAAGTCATGTGTCCACTGTGCAGCTGTGTTGATATGATGAGTGAATGATTTGAGCTTTTCACTGCCTGCTGTGTTTCCTCGATTCCTGAGCAAAGATAAAGAGTCAGTTCAGACCTGCAGTTGGTCCTCGTGGTGTTTTGAACTTGAATTCAGCCTGATTTGTTTTTCATGTCTTCTCCTCCATCATCAGTTATCAGGAGAGCAGACAGTCAAAGTACAAGAATTCAAACAAACACAGAGATTCTACTTACAGAGCAGACACAGCACAGATGTTTCCTTCATCGTCCTTCTCACTCATTTGAGCTTTTTTTCATTTCTGTCACTGACACCAAGTAAAGCCCGCCCTCTTCCTCTGAGCGCCAGCTTTCTATTGGTTCAAATAGAGTGAGTGGTTAGTGTGTGTGTGTGTGTGCCTCGCCTAGCTTTGGAGTCACCGCACCTAGTACTCCGATTACCATGGCCACCACCGTTACCTTCACCCTCCACATCCTCTCGAGCCCTTCTCTGAGCCCTTGGTATTTCTCCAGCTTCTCGTGTTCCTTCTTCCTGGTATTGCTGTCATTCGGAACCGCTACATCGATCACTACAGCCGTCTTCTTCTGTTTGTCTACCACCACTATGTCCGGTTGGTTAGCCACCACCATTTTGTCCATCTGTATCTGGAAGTCCCACAGGATCTTAGCTCGGTCATTCTCCACCACCCTTGGGGGCATCTCCCGTTTTGACCTCGGAACTTCCAGGTTATACTCGGACAGATGTTTCTGTACACCATACCGGCCACTTGGTTATGGCCTTCCATGTATGCCCTGCCTGCTAGCGTTTTGCACCCTGCTCTTATGTGCTGGATTGTCTCAGGGGCATCTTTACACAGCCTGCACTTCGGGTCTTGCCTGGTGTGATAGACCCCAGCCTCTATGGATCTTGTGCTCAGAGCTTGTTCTTGTGCTGCCATGATTAGTGTCTCTGTGCTGTCTTTCAGTCCAGCTTTGTCCAGCCACTGGTAGGATTTTTGGACATCAGCCACCTCCTCTATCTGCCGGTGGTACATACCGTGCAGGGGCCTGTCCTTCCATGATGGTTCCTCGTCTCCCTCCTCTTTCTTGGGTTTCTGCTGCCTGAGGTATTCACTGAGCACTCGGTCAGTTGGGGCCATCTTCGTGATGTATTCTTGGACGTTCGTTGTCTCATCCTGGACTGTGGTGTTGACACTCACCAGTCCCCGGCCCCCTTCATTCCGCTTAGCGTACAGCCTCAGGGTGCTGGACTTGGGGTGAAACCCTCCATGCATGGTCAGGAGCTTTCTTGTCTTTATGTCAGTGGCTTCTATCTCCTCCTTTGGCCAACTTATTACCCCAGCAGGGTACCTGATCACGGGCAGGGCGTAGGTGTTGATGGCTCGGATCTTGTTCTTACCATTCAGCTGACTCCTCAGGACTTGCCTGACCCTCTGCAGGTACTTGGTAGTTGCAGCTTTCCTAGCTGCCTCTTCATGGTTCCCATTCGCCTGCGGGATCCCCAGGTACTTGTAACTGTCCTCTATGTCTGAAATGTTGCCTTCTGGTAGTTTGATCCCCTCAGTTCTGACTACCTTCCCTCTCTTTGTTACCATCCAACTACACTTCTCCAGCCCGAACGAAATTCCGATGTCATTGCTGTATATCCTGGTGGTGTGGATCAGTGAATCGATGTCTCGTTTACTCTTGGCATACAGCTTGATGTCATCCATGTACAGGAGGTGGCTGACAACTGCTCCATTGCGTAGTCGATATACGTAGCCAGTCTTGTCAATTATCTCACTGAGGGGGTTCAGGCCTATGCAGAACAGCAGTGGGGACAGAGCATCTCCTTGGTAGATCCCGCACTTGATGTTGACTTGTGCTATGGGCTTGAGGTTGGCCTCCAGTGTTGTCTGCCACATTCCCATTGAATTCCTGATGAAGGCTCTCAGGGTCCTGTTGATCTTATATAGTCCTAGGCATTCCAGGATCAAGGTGTGGGGCATTGAGTCATAGGCCTTCTTGTAATCAATCCAGGCAGTGCACAGGTTGGTGCACTGCTGTAGTAATCGTGGCTGTAGGTATCATCCGTAGTGCTGCATTAACATCATCTAGCAGACCTTCTGAGGGTACTTCACGTAATCTTGGTAACCGGGAGGTCCAGGTTTCAAGCTTGGCCATGATCCTATCTTTCAGGTTGAGCCTTCTTCTATCACACTGGGGGCTTGGTACCCAATCTCGGGTCATTTATGTTGTACCTCGTCAATCTCTAGCTGTGAGAGCGGTCCCTTCTTTCGAATGTTGGAACATGTTGGGTATCGAAGAATCCATAGGTCCCTCATGCTATTCATGTAACCCCTTCCGCCAGGGTTACTTGCGTAGTAGCATTCTTGTCCACCGATGCCTTCTTGTTCCAGTAGCCCAGTTCTTGTCAGGGTGCCCAACACCTGACGCGGACCTTGTTGATCCGGGCGACGTCCGAGCTGCCATGCCTTCATATTTATCTGTCTCGCTCATGTCTGCGGTAGGCTTGCTTAGCATAGGGGGTCTAGCCTAGCCAAAGGCGTGTAGTCTAACCACTACGCTATCCAGCTATATATGTATATATATGTATATATGTATATATACATACATATATATATGTGTAGATATATAGCAGGTGTCAGTATGGAGCAAAACAGCAACACTGTGTCGACACAGTATCAATACCGTTTGGGGAATGTGCTGGAACGCGTCACAAGGCCTCATCTACTCATTACTAAGCCTGCTTTACATTTCTCAATAACTTTAACATGTCTGGTAGTGATGTCCCGCTCGAAGCTAACGCTAACGATTAAAAATGATTAAATAACGATTAAATAACGATTAAAATGTTGACTAATAGTATTCACCAAACAGAATATGATTGTTTTATTTTTCCTTTCCAGGTGCAGTGTGAATCTTGCCAAAGATGGGCACATTTTAAATGTGCAAAATATAAAGAGTGCTACCAGGAATATAAATGCCAAAAATCTAAGGAAAACACATAACAACTTCAAATAAAAACAGCTGCCTTTTCCCCTTCATGTGTCTTTGTATTCTATGTCAACATTAGATGATTTTATGCTGGAATCATGTTTTAATAGTGTGAGTTGGCTATCTGAACATGCTACCTAAATAAATCCAAGCAGGAAGCATGCTTTAATAGTGTGATTTGGCCATCTGAACATGCTACCTAAATGAATCCAAGCAGGAAGCATGCTTTAATAGTGTGATTTGGCCATCTGAACATGCTACCTAAATGAATCCAAGCAGGAAGCATGTTTTAATAGTGTGATTTGGCCATCTGAACATGCTACCTAAATGAATCCAAGCAGGAAGCATGCTTTAATAGTGTGATTTGGCCATCTGAACATGCTACCTAAATAAATCCAAGCAGGAAGCATGTTTTAATAGTGTGATTTGGCCATCTGAACATGCTACCTAAATGAATCCAAGCAGGAAGCATGCTTTAATAGTGTGATTTGGCCATCTGAACATGCTACCTAAACGAATCCAAGCAGGAAGCATGATTTAATAGTGTGATTTGGCCATCTGAACATGCTACCTAAATGAATCCAAGCAGGAAGCATGCTTTAATAGTGTGATTTGGCCATCTGAACATGCTACCTAAATGAATCCAAGCAGGAAGCATGCTTTAATAGTGTGATTTGGCCATCTGAACATGCTACCTAAATGAATCCAAGCAGGAAGCATGTTTTAATAGTGTGATTTGGCCATCTGAACATGCTACCTAAATGAATCCAAGCAGGAAGCATGCTTTAATAGTGTGATTTGGCCATCTGAACATGCTACCTATATGACGGAGCCATTAACCACGTAAGGTAGCATATTCTGATAAGGTAGAACGGATTGATAGACAAGACCATAAATTTACGCTACGGTAGGATGTTTTGACAAGGTAGGACATTTTTTCAGAACACCAGTGCGTGTGTCAAAAAAATCAACACACTGCTTCAGAACCACTGTGTCGAAGCTTGGTTCATTTAGCCAATGTCACGTGACGTCCGAACTGCTTCGGTATCTGATTCAATAGTTGATAAGGAAGCAAATCATTCGCGGGATTTGTAGAGTGTTTTGATGGTGACAGATAGCGAACCACTGATATTTCTACTGAGAGATTTTGAGCCAGCGAGGAATAGAGGAGTTTCTGTTGTGTGGGAGTATTTTGAGTTGATTTTGGTCAATCGGGTGGGTTTTCCAGATTAGTGTTCTTGTTGTTTGCTTTTGTTTTGTGCGTGTTTATTTTATCTAACAATGGGACAAACTTAAAATGTCAAAAATCTGCTTTTCATAATATAAATGTCATTAAATAATTTTAGAAAGACTTCTATTTGACTCTTTACATTTAATGTTATAAAAAGATATATTTTATGTTTTAAATAATCTTAAACTGCTAGTCTGCAAAATGTGCAGCAATTTAATTTATTTATTCTCTTTAGCTGATAGTTTGTGGGGCCCAGTTAGACTTTTTAACTGCATCTCTACCAGTTTCTCTGCACTCCAGCATCTTCTGTGCCAAGTGAAGGGATTGTCCTTAAGGCAGGAGAAATTATTTCCACAAAAAGGAACAGGTTCGGACATCGCACAGTGGAACAAATTTTCTTCTTAAATACAAATGAAAAAAGGGTTTCCTTAAATGCATCATATTTTTAATTTGCAAGTTCATAAGCATTTTCCTTTTCCAATTCACAATCAAGTCTACCCCCAGGTCAACAATATGTATAGGAAAATTTCCCTAATGTAATTTTATTCATAAAAATACCCGTCTAGCGATTAACTGCATAAATATATGTAATTATATGTATGTTATATGTAACGTGGTATTTTTCAATTATTGTATTTAGCAACATCAAGAAGTCACAAGCAAAGAAAGATCACACCATGGAACATGTTTAAACAAGGGAAGTTTACTGGTCAAAATGATTTATTAAATAAATAAACAACATTTTTGTCACCCCCAAAAATACACGTTTAAAGCAACACAACGGTGGCCCAATATCAGACAGGACACCGCTCTGTAGAGTGAGCAATCATTATGAAGCAGTCAGTTTTATTTTGTGGATTCAAGCTGCTCTTCATATTTTTGGCCACCAGATGTCACCAGAGAGGACTGTGTTGAAAAGCTTCGAGTAATGAACCCTTTTTCAAAACAAGCTTCAATGCTTCAGAAAGCTACATTTGGCCATCACTACTGTCTGGTGTGTTCTTTGGACTTCATGCTGTTGTTGCTTCCAATATTCTCTTAGACAACCTCTGAAGATGTCACAGAGTAGCTGTATTTGTACTGACATTAGATTACACACAGGTGCACTCTATTTAGTCATTAGCACTCATCAGGCAATGTCTATGGACAACTGACTGCACTTAGACCAAAGGGGCTGAATAATTACGCACACCCCACTTTTCAGTTATTTATTTGTAAAAAATATTTGGAATCATGTATGATTTTTGTTCCACTTCTCACGTGTACACCACTTTGTATTGGTCTTTCACATGGAATTCCAATAAAATTGATTGATGTTTGTGGCTGTAATGTGACAAAATGTGGGAAAGTTCAAGGGGGCCGAATACTTTTGCAAGCCACTGTATGTCCTGGAAATGAGAGCTACATTTTGAAGTTTGTCTCAGTTCCTATCTGGAAGAGAGAGGAAGCTGCACAAGGATCTATGATTAAGGATGTGTGCTTTTTAAGAGAACAAAAGGAGATGTAAAGAAAAGCTGAGTCTGTACAAACTCTGAAATGACAGGAAGTATGTCTGTATGATGTACCCGAACATTTCATGTGCAGCTTGCTAACAAAGCTGGCGCTGAACATGTGTAAAAACAACATAAAATTCAGAAATTTAGCGATTCAAACTTGATGTGTAACTAACATATAAACCGAAGATGTTGCATTTTTGAAGAGGAGGAAGAGAAATAATTTCAGAGAGATGAACAGAGCTAACAACACTAGTGGATGAATGAGCACTTCACCCACACTTCTAAATTTAGCCACTTCTGACTCTAAAAACAACAAACTTAGAGGTACAAACTTTTCTATCATTGAGTTTTGGAGGCTACTGACACCTTCCCCAACACGTCATCAGTGACAATCAATGATTTGATTATGAGGTCACAGAGACTGACAAATCCACTCTTTGGTTAACAGGAACTCTTAATATGTACAACAAATATAAACGTGAAAGCCGTTGTGTTTAGTTGGAGTGCTTTCTTTGGTCCCACCTATGAGAGAGTATTAGGGCTACATTAAGAAAATATTATTGATCATTTTAAGATTAAAGTCAAAATCTGAATATTACAGATGTTGTTTCAAGACAAACTGCTACGATTGGCATACCCTCTGAGTTAGTGAAATCATATTTCAGAATCAGTTTTACTCAAAATAAAGGAAAAGATCTATTGTCTAGTGCATAAACACAGTGTGGTGATCAGTATAGAGACTTTGAAAAGATGATGTTGAAATATATATGTGGCCAGATGGCCATTTGTACAAACTGAAATGACTGGCAGTGGACAGATAAAAGCGTGGGGAAGGTTACACACTCGTGCAATTAAGAGGATGTATGTTGTATCACAAGATGACTGATTCATTTGTTTCACTAAGTCATCGGAACAGGTCATTTTGAAGAGGGTGTAGCATCTGTGGAAGTTTGTCAATTTCAAGAAAAAAGTTAAAATTCACAGTCTTATGTTTTTTCTTAATGTGGCCCTAAAACTCCTTCATACCCTTTTCCTCTGTTCTCCATTGAAGTCACATTCTAGTTCAGGAGTAGCATCATTTCATTTTATTCAGAGCACATCAATACAGCTTTCCACTAAGTGTTTTATTTAGCGCTAAAAAAAAAATAAAAAAAAAATGATTTTATTCGTCTATCTGCTGCATTAGTAATGAACTCACATTAAGAATAAACACATACATGAAAGAAAATATATAACCAGCCCCATCAGAAAGTATAAGTATACTGTAACAGTGATCAATACATGGGGATCGGTTTGATCTTACAAACAGCTGAACCTGAAGATGAAACACATTCAATGATTCTGTTTCTGCAACATACAAGACACTGAATAAATGAATACTGGGGGAAAAAACAGTTATTTTTATATCAGTGGAAGTTGAGTCAAACTGAACACCTGTGGAGAAAAATGCATATATATACATATATATATATATATATATATATATATATATATATATATATATATTACTTATTTTTAAGATTTTCGACCTTGTCTTTTCTTGAAAACATGAACAAACTGTGCCACATACAAACAGGATGTGAATAAAACAATGTAACATGTTACACTGACATGATCAGCTAACTTGGACAGATTTGGTGCTCCTTGACTTCTGTTCTTTCTGGTTTTATAATCACTTTTTTTCAGTCCTACTTAAGGCAAAGTGAAAATATTGAACAAACTCATGTTCACCCCTCCGTTATTTAAGCCCAAGCACAACTTATTTATCAAACCATCATCCATCCTAGGAAATCTCTTTGGAAACGCGCAACTCTTCTGGTTTTCTACTTGGATGTTATCGTTTCGCTTTGATGGGTTCCTTTTCAAGGTATCACCATGGAAGAATCTTTCAAACAGGTTGCTGTTCAGCTGGAGGCTGGTATGAATCCTGATTCTGTTGTTGTTTATGTTTTCTGTAGATCACAAAAGCAACACCAGCAACAAGAACAGCAGAAACTGACAGACCGACGATCAGTCCAACAGATTCATTCAGATTCTGCTCGCCTTCCTCCTTCCTTCCATCTTTGTCTCCTCCATCCTCTGTGTCTCCTCCTGTCTGACCTGCAGGTGAGAAACAGGTGTGAGGTGTCAGCTGTCAGGTAGGTGATGAGTGAAGAACAGAACAGAATCCATTTCCTCTTCAAACTGCTGTCAGACATTATCTACTGCACTCTGATCACATCACTCAGACCAGCTGCTTTCTACAAAGTCTCATCAACAACATCTTTAGAAACAAACATCAACAACCAGGAAGCAGCTTCACCTCTGATCACACACACACTCAACTCTACTCACTCACCTGGAGGATCAACAACACTCAGGGTGATGATGCTGATGGGGTTTCCACTTAAAATTGCTCTCTTTCTACGGTTTGTTCCTGTCTTGACACGACACTCGTATATTCCATTATCATTAGTCGTCACATTCATCAGAATCAAAGACACGTCTCCATCCTTCATCTGTCTGTCCTGCAGATCCACCCGGTTCTTAAAAGATGGATGCTGTTGATCTGGATCAAATTTCTTACTTCTGTAAAATAGTACATATTCATCTCTCAGGTCAGCTCTGCTCCACTCTACACCTAAGATGATGTTGTTGTTTGGAGCTCGACATGTCAGAGTGACGTCCTGTCCAGAGTCAGCTGTGATGATTTTCTGGTCTGAAAGAAGAAACAACACAGAGCACAGAGGTTAAAGGTCAAAGTAATTAACCAAACAGCCAATTTTAACTTATTTATTTGCTTAGTGCAGCCTGTTGCAGGAACTCTTTTTGTTTCTATGTTTAGATTTTACTTAATCACTTGCTCATTCTTAATTACTGATGACTTCATTATTACTTTAAAGATTTTGTTCATTATGTGTTTTTAGTTTTTGGCTAATGAATTGTTTAAATATTACACATCGTTTAGACTGAGAACGCTGTGTGTGCCAGTGATACTGAACTAAATGAGAGCTGTTATCACTGACAGGAGAAGATAAAGGTGCTGCAGAGCTACAGTAACTGAAACCTAAGAGGAGGAAAAAACTGTTTGTTCTCATTAAAGCAAAAAATGCTGCTAGCACATTTAGTGTCACTGCACACCCACCCTCAGCAGATCTAACTTTAATTCTATTCCTGCTGACACTAAAGTGTATTTTCCGGTTTGGTTTTTGTGTTTTTTCTCTCATTTTTACAGTTTGGAGCATTTTTCTAAAATCCAGAATCTCCTATATCCATAGCAGTTACTTATCACCTTCAGCAGAAACCTCAGAGGGTTAAAGCAGTGCTGTTTGTTCCACTTTTTACAATAACCAAAGAGCTCATTATGTATAACAGCAGCTGTTTTTCAAATATACTGCTCAAAGATATTAAAGGAAATATTTTAAAACACATCAGATCTCAGTGAGGAAAAAACAAAGCTGACATCTACACTGATATGCTTTGGGTAAAGTGTTAAGAACAAAATGATGGAGAGTTATTAACCTACACAGGGAAGAAGTTAAAAAAGAAAACCCCCAAAATTAATTGTATGAACTCAAAATGGTGCTCAGTAGTTTGTATGACCTCCACATGTTTGTATCGATCTCTGACAACATCGGGCCATGCTTCTAGTGATTGTGTCCTGGTGAAATTCTTTCCATATGGGTTGTTATAGGTCAGGGGATGAAGCTTGTCATCTAATTGGAAGGTTGTTGGTTCGATCCCTGGCTGCTCTAGTGTGCATGCAAATGTGAATGGATGAATGAGGCATGTTGTGTAAAATGGCTTGAGTCCTCAGAGTAGAAAGGCACTAAACAAGAAACACTCGATTTACCATATCCAACACTGAGCTCCTGCAAAGTCAGATGGAGTGAAAGATAATGTCCCAGAGCTGTTCTGCTGGATTAAGCAGGAAGGCGTGGGGCCAGTATAAATTCTTTCATCCTCCTCCAGCAGCTGCCTGCATACTCTCACCACATGAGGCATTGTTGTGCACCAGGACAAACCCAGAGACCCGCTGCACCAGTGTAGGGTCTATAGTGAGTCCAAGAATTCCTCTTGATACCTAACGCCAGTCAGGGTGCTGCTGAATAACCTGCAGAGGTCTGTGCATCCGTCAGTGGATATGATCTCCAGACCATCACTCACACACCACCAAACCAGCCATGCTGAACAATAAATAACGTTCTCTACAGATTCTGCAGACCTTTTTACATCCGTCTCATGTGCACTGACAGGGGCCAAGTGTCGGAGCTGCAAATTAACACAAAAAATTTTAGCTTAAAATGATTGACAAACCCTGTTACTTAACAAACCAGATCAAAACCGCAGATGTTTCACAAATCACAGAGCAATAGAAACACGTGCTGATAATAAGTGAACATAATGTATGAGAGAAAGCAGCCTCTCATTATAAGACACTGTGAGTCTCTGCATGCTGCCTTTATGGAGCTACAGCTGTTTGTATACACTGAACAAAAAGCTTTGTAGCTGTATACTGACTCCTGACACTACAACACATCACACTTACACACACTGTGTAAATGTCCCTGCTCTGACTTAGCCTTGGGATGTCTAAACACAATGCCAAGCACACCCAAAGGAACTTTATACTGGTGGTCAGCAGCACTCTGACACGGCCACAGTGTCATTGTTGTAACAAAGGTTTTTGTGATTGAGTTGCATGTTAATAAATCTGTAAATGTTATATGTTTGCCAGTTTAAGTATCAAGATGCTGGTTATAACTGGTTGCAAATGTTAAGATTAAATATCTCTTTAATTGATTATTCATAGAACTCCTGATATTATGTCAGTAAGATTGCTTTTGTGGTTTATTTTAGTAGCATCAAGCTGTAAAAACAATAAGTTAAATGCCTGTTCTACTCTGTAGCTGTTGGTAGTTTTGCCAGAGTTGTGCGCTACTATTGGAAAACTTGCAAACCACACAAAATGGAGGCAAATGTATGGTCTACAGCGCCCTCTTGTGGACAGATTGTGAAATATTGCTTGTGCAGCATATACTACCCCAGCAGAAGGTCACATTATTATCCATCCAATAATATTTCATTCAATAATCAATATTATTTTTTCCAGGAACCCACACTCACTATGGAACGCCAGGACTGCCATAATGAATTACTTAAATACACCATTAAATAATTAATTAAATGTGTCAATAATTAATTAAAATTGGAATTAATTAATTAAATAAATAGTTATGACACATGTAATTAATTAATTATTGACACATTTAATTAATTATTTATGTATTTCACATTTTAATTAATTATTGACACATTTAATTAATTAATTATTGACACATTTAATTAATTATTTAATGATATATTTATTTATTTCATTTTGGCAGTCCTGGCGCCTGGCTCTCATCATGAAATAATTTTATCTGTCAGCTTCACCCATCAAACTCAGGGGGCGGGGTTAACGCTGATCGACTCAAAGCCATTGCTTTGGCCTGGTGGCCATTGTTTATAGCCCACAACAACCGGCAGAACTGAACTTCGAAAAAGCCTGTTTGTGTGTCACCAAATACAGTTTTAATATTTTTTTAGCCGAGAATGTAGTGGTTTAATCTTCATATGTGTGGTCGGTTTGTCAAAATACAGCCTCTTTGCAAAAGTGCTTCGATGATTTCGGAGATGTCTGCCCAGTCTCACGGCAAAGCGTGGGATAGACCCACTCCCTCGCAAGCAATCGAGCTGTTGTTACCGCCGACAAAGCGCAGGCCCCGGTACACAGCTGTAATAACCCCCGCTGACACGGACTTCTTTTACGGAGGTTATATTTATCGGGGTTTTATTTCCTGATGTTCGTATGTGTCCTACGTGTTTCAGTCGCCAATTCTGAATTATAACTAACATTAAAAACATGTTTAAGGAGGAGAGAGAGCAAATAAACTCGATTAACAGCTGAACTTTGGGTTTTTGTTCAGTAATCTGCGTGACCTGCGTATAATCGCAGAAGAGAGATAACGTTGGTGTTTCCGTCATGTAGTAACTGCTGGCTTTAACTGTACAAAGGTTGTTCGACACTATGAAACACATACAGACTTCATGATGTTCGGCTAATATTTTTATTGTGAATATTAATCATGCATCTCTCCACGATATCTTCAGCTCTCTGAGTTAACCCAGAGTTTCCCAGCTGACTATCTGTCATGTACGAATATGTCACGGGTCATATCAATATGATTTTACAGAAAAGCATCCTTATTACTGCCAACTATTCCACAGACGTGGAAATCTACAGCATAAAGAACACAAAAATATAGCAGTCTAACGCAACACTGTAACAGAGATGAACCGTCAGTTTGTCGCAGATCAAAATGGAATGAAAGTGATTGGTTGAACAGGTGTTCGTGATCTGTGTTATCTGCATTTTCATCAGTGTAAGACTCAGCAGCAGATTAGAATAACAGTTATACATTTAATAAATTACCAAATGAATCCACGCAAGAAACCAGCAAACCTGTTCCGACAGTTTGAGTTTGTATTCCCTCAGCTGCAGACTCGCTGCTGTTTAAATGTTTGAGAGGAAGGTTCGATATAAAGCAAACGTCAAACACAGACTCAGTCTGCGTTCACATTTGATATGAGGCCAGCACGTAAAGTTTTAAGATCATACATGTAAAATTGTTGTCCAGCCGCTCCGAGTTAACTGAAGTTAACTTGGATAAATTATAGTTAAGGAGTATCACAGATAACACCCACGTGAGCTGTGTGACTGTTCACCATGAACTGAAATCGGTAGGCTATTACTGAAATACACGTGCTATTTCATATAAATAGGGAGGTCCTACTAACATGTTTAGTTTTAAAGGACACCTTCCTGCCTTTAGTCTCATTCATGAGCAGTATTAGTTTTCTTTTAACATCCAGAAGTCTGCACGATGTGTTTCATAGTTTGTAACAAACCTGACAGTTAAACATAACATGACCAAAAAAGCAAAAAAATAAATAAATGAATAAAAAGAGAGAGAGAGAGAGAAATCACACAAATTATATGTTAACCTCATTTATTTTTAGTTAAGTAAACTCTAAAAATTCTAACAGATAGCTGGTGCTTAGAATACAGTTGAATAACTTTTAAAAAACAGATGATATAATATTTCTGTCCAGGTTGCAGTCTGCATTATGAACATGTAGTTGGAAACTCTGCTCATCTCGGTGGAAATGCGCCTTCTCTTTCCTCTTTGTATAAAAACATTTTAAAAGTAAGTTTAATCTCAAAATTCACTGTTAAATCCGAAACAAACCAGATAAAGAAAAGCGAATAGTTCAGTCATGTGCCAGTGAACCATTAAACGTCTGTAAAACTATGCAGTTATGAAACGTAACTTTAACGTCAGCCAAACTGATTTGCTCAGTTGTAAATAAAACAGCGAAGTAAACGTGACCCGACAGACAAAACCTGAGTGAATTAAGTCCAGCGTTTAACCACTGAGAGCTAAAACTCAGGTGAGGTTTCAAAGCTGTGTGCCAGTGATTGGACATCAGCCGCTGATAAAGTGGCTTCGCCTATAAAGTGCTCTGTAAGGAAACAGCAACTCTGTGCTCGGGAGAAATACTATATTTACTTATCTTGTGCAGAAAAACGCGCTGACATTGCGTTATATCGAGCACCGGCTGCCCAGTTAAACTGTGGCGATCACCAGGTAACGTGGGCGTGTTTCTTGAATTAGCAGCAGGTGTTAAACAGCTGACAGGTGAGGAGGATGCATGCAGGTAAACTGAGGGTCTGTTGAGCTGATCGCTGGTTTCGTGAGAAACATGTCAGCTCATTCTTTATGTTACCGAAGCACAGACACACAAGACCAGGCGGAAAGAGACGATCGTTTGGTGTAAATGAGAATCTGCGAATGCAACATGTGGAACACCGAGAGTGGAATATGTAAACAAACCGGTTGATGTAACCCCCTCGGTGCACTCTGCATGCTGACTGTTAGCAGAGCAGTGAAATCTCTGAAAACATCTGAGCACTTTTGCAAACATGTTCTATGTTGACAACCTGACCAGACGTGAAGATTACGGCGCGACATTCGCGGCTAAAACACTGTTAAAAGTGTAGCTGGTGACAGAAAAACGGGGTATTTTTAAACTACACCACCACCATTGCTGCCTGTGATTTGAAATGCATTCTGGGATACCTGGCTGCCTCAAGTCTACAGAAGCAATCGATTATCGACCTGTTTTGACTTACTTTGCACGGCAACCAATCAAATGTTAGAGAAGCTGCATGGGCAGCGTTAACCCCGCCCCCTGAGTTTGATGGGTGAGGCTGACAGATAAAATTAATTCATGATGAGAGCCAGGCGCCAGGACTGCCAAAATGAAATAAATAAATATATCATTAAATAATTAATTACATGTGTCATAACTATTTATTTAATTAATTAATTCCAATTTTAATTAATTATTGCCACATTTAATTAATTACTTTAATGGTGTATTTAAGTAATTCATTATGGCAGTCCTGGCGTTCCATAACTCACAAGCTACATCATATTGTGTTTAGTCATGACTGGATTAAGACTGGATTAAAACAGTGTTTAAGGTGTCTATGGGACTTTTTAAAGACAATTACCCAAATTCTTAGGTAGCTGCAGTGTTTCTCACAGAAGACTTGTAAACACCAGTGTTTCAATGCAGTTTTCAGAAATGGTCCTTAAAGCCGGAGGTGCTTTGACTGCACCCAGAGAGATTTATGATGTAACACATCTCCAGACACTTGGAGGACTTAGGCTACGTCGCTGCCTTTTTGTTTGAAAACGCATCATTTTCTTTCTGTTTTGGCCTCCCGTCCACACTGAGATGGCGTTTTCATTGATGTAAAACACAGCATTTTCAGAATGCTCTCGAAAATGCACACATTTGAAAGCTGTGCTTTCACTTCGCAGTGTGGACAGTAAAAACGGAGACTTTCTAAAACGATGACGCATATTAGTCATATGATGCAGTCATGTGACCAATTAAACCAAGATAGCGGAGGGCATTATACAGCAGTTGTTTTGTTTGCTCTGAATGTTGACAGCCCTATTAAAGATTAATATCAGTTTGTACATGCGCCAGATAGCTTTTCTTCAAATTCTTTAATTCTCACTCGCTTTTGCAATTTTGTAATTTTGCGTTACTCTCAGCAACAACTCCACCTCATTGTTAGTCCATTTGAAAAAGACTGTGTGCTTTTCTTCAACATCTTGCTGCAACGTTTCAAAGAGCCGGAAAGTAAATAAACGGCACGCATGTGCAGTGCTGGAAGGTAAGCATTTTTGGCCGTTTCAATGTGAACGCACACTCTGTGAAAACGACTGGAAACTCGGACGCGGAGCGTTTTCTGTCAAAAACGCCTTTTTCAAATCTATCCAGGCTAGTGTGGCACGGGTATTTTTGAAAACTGAGATTTTCCTCTTGTTTTTTTCTTTGATGAAGGAAAACGCTGCCAGGAACATGCCAAAGCAACAGTTGGCGATATATTTCTAACCGCGTAGAAATGTTGGCCAATCAGAAGTCTAGAAGCCTGGGTGGGAAAGAGTAAACAAAGATGGTGCATAGAAGCAGAACTGAGTCCTATGTGTGGAGGGACAGTAACTGTGTGTGTATATGTAAGCATTTAAACACTGCAGAGAGTAAAATTAACAGTAACAGTATTTTCTGTAAGTCCGCCCTTGTGACGTCAAAAAAGCCGCACACCTTTGACGCTTTCTCCGTTTTCCTTGTCCACACATAAACGCAAAAACTGAGTTTTTGAAAATCTCCACCCTGGCAGGAGTTTCTAACAATCTCTGCTTTCAGTGACCGAAAACACAGTTTACGTGTGGACGAAAGGTGCAAACGCATGGAAAAATCTGCGTTTTCAAAAATATCCGTGTACGTGTGGACATAGCCTTAAACTCACCTAACCTCCCTTGTCATTGTCTTGTAATCAGCACAATAAGGCAAACATCTCCACTGAGACTAATTAACGTAGTGACACCTATAGCCTGGGTAAAACCGCTAGATATCCTGTTGTCCAGATGATAGATGGGAGTGGCTGGATGCATGTTGGTAGACAAGAAACCAGAAGATGAAAGAGCTTGAAAGCTGATCTAATTTAAGTGGAAATGGACTGGGTCAAATTGAATTCATATCCACAGAGTGCTCACTTGTCCTACCCTTCATGCCACAAAGCTGCATTTTAGCCACATTACAGTAGTCTCCCTCAACTAGCGTGCAGTTACCCTTTTCTGGTTCCCAGTCCAACAACGGCCACAAGGGATTCACCTACATCTTATCATCAGGCTTTGCATGCAGCACAACAAGAACAGGCGGACTCTTCTGTATCAACTATATTAACTGCATCTGAAGCTGTGCCTTCAAAGCCCTCTGCAGCTACAATTCCTGTGGTCTTTACTCCTCTTTTATTAGTGCAGCCTGTTCCTCCTGCTTCACCGCAGCCTCCAGCTACTGCTATGACGCCTCAAAATGCCAATCTATAGAATGTATGTGGATAAGTGTCGCCACTCAAACAATATCGCTTCAAAATCGCTGATAAGGAGACAAAGTGAAAAGCCAAGAAGCCAAGACTTAAAGTGAACTCTTCAGATTTTGACAGTTTACTCCACTGTCACATCCACCTGTTCATTCTCCTGCACCATCATATGTACAGCACTCCTACCCAGCACCCTTTTCTGCCACTCCTTGCCTTCTCTCATCTAACAAGTATGATGGAAATGATAATTGCTTCATCATATGTCAGCCAAATTCCTGCGGTCATTTTGACAGAGGATTTAAGTCGGTTCTATCCTGCAGTGTTCCAACAAGTCTTCACACAATAAGCTGGTTTTATTGTCCCACAAATCTGTCCACCCACTTTTTGGTTGAGGAGGGTCACCCACCCCAGATGTACTCAGGTGCGGTTCTACAAGATCCTGACTGTACGTCATTAGAAGCCAGATGACGTTGGCCCTTTCTGAATGTTCATTGGTTGGCAGGTGAAAAGGAACAGGAAGTGATAGCAGAGTTTACAAAGAACAAGAGAACCTAAAAAACCTCAAAGATCATAAACTAAAGCACGAAAAGCACAGATAGTGACTGTAGTGATACTTGTCTTTGTTTTTAACACTCGGGAGCTTTTGGTATGTTAGCACTTCGCTCTGCTCCCCGGCGGGCTGACAGACCACCAACAACACGAGCAACAGACCCCACAGACCGATTAAAGCACAGAATCTTTGCACTGCCACTATTTCAACAACAGATCTTACTTTAGGCAGAAGGACAGTCCCCACAGTGGTACAGATAGCAAACATGCTAACTCTACGATAAAACAAGTACAGACTCCACCCAGCCTGGTGGTGCATTCACGGACACAAACAAATGGAATCGACATGAAAAAAAAATTTGTTAAGTATCAGCACCACGTAAACGACAAAGATACCATTTTTGCCGTTTTATCTCAGAGTGGAAAATTTTGGTTTATTAACCTCACCTGCCGAGACAAACACGAAGATGCCAAAAAACAGCAAAGTGGAGCCGAGTGACGCAGTTACAGCAGACATTTCCGTGTTCTTCTTTCTGATGATCTGACAACAAGTTTGTTCTAAATGTCCTAGTCTGATGGTATTTTCATCGGATAACAGACTACGACTTTTAAAAAGTAACTACGGGAGATTCAATTTAAAGTTTAAGCAAGACAAAGAATATTTGAGCTTCAACCGATCGTTTCAACTTCACACTTGCATTCAGTTCTCTTAAGGTAGTCGCATTTGAGTGACGTCAGGTTCGCTGAGCTATACGATTAAAACGTGAGTCATAAGAAAAGTGGGGAAAACTGAAACAGCTCTGAGTGTTTCTTGAATGATCTCCGTAACCGCTCTCATCCATAAACAATCAGCTCCATGCTAGAGACCAAAGGACTTTAAAATTGTTCCACTGTACAACAATGTAAATATATAAAAATGAAGCCCTCAAACACTTTCCTGATTGGCGTCCTGTCTAACGGCTTAATAAGGACTAGAAAGTTTCTACCAAATATTTGCTTATACAATTAAGGTAGCTTTAGCTTTCGTCACTGATGAGACACAAACAGAGGAATTGGTATATCTCTGATCATATAAGAATAGTATTAGACCTTATTGATTATTTACTTCTCATTTGATTTGTTCAGATTTCTACAAAACTTTTGATTCCATCAAACAAACAAAACAATTCTGCACTTGATAGGTTTAGCTTTGGGGCGTTGCTTCTGTAACAATATCAAGAAATGTACACAAATGCGAATTGCTTTACAAAACTGAAGTCTTTATTTTCTAAAGCATTAGATTCCACTAAATGTGAACAAAACTTTTAAAGACTCCATCAACCATGAAACTGTGAAAATAACTCAATTTCTTAAATAAAATCTGCACTGTTTATTTACGATGCAATTTGTTATTTGTAAAATGTCAAAATTTTAGTAATTATTTTTATTTTTATCTTAACCTTGTTTTTATCTTACTTCCCTATATTGTGAAATTATAAAGAGCACCACTACGAATCCCTTTCCAATATTCTAAATGTTATTTATAATGTCCATCCATCCATCCATTTTCTTCCGGGTCGCGGGGGCAGCACCCCAAGCAGAGAAGCCCAGACCTCCCTCTCCCCAGCCACCTCCTCCAGCTTATCTGGGGGAACACCAAGGCATTCCCAGGCCAGCCGAAAGATATAATCTCTCCAGCGTGTCTGCCCTGGGGCGTCCTCCTGGTGGGACATGCCTGGAAAACCTCTACCAGGAAGCACCCACCACAACTGGCTCCTTTCGATGCGGAAGAGCAGCGGCTCTACTTTGAGTCCCTCGCGAATGGCTGAACTTCTCACCTATCTCTAAGGGAGAGGTCAGCCACCCTTTAGAGGAAGCTCATTTCTGCCGCTTGTATTCGCGATCTCGTTCTTTCGGTCACTACCCACAGTTCGTGATCATAGGTGAGGATAAGGGCGTAGATCGACCGCTAAATACAGGCCATTTAAATTGAGAGCTTCGCTTTTACGCTCAGCTCTCTTCACCACAACAGACCAGTACAGCGTCCGCATCACTGCAGCCACTGCACCAATCCGTCTGTTGGTCTCCCGCTCCCTTCTCCAATCGATCGTGAACAAGACCCCAAGATACTTAAACTCCTCCACTTGCGGCAGGGCCTGGTCCCTGACCTGGAGTGGGCACTCTGCCCTTTTCCGGCTGAGGACAATGGCCTCAGATTTGGAGGTGCTGATTCTCATTCCCACCGCTTCACACTCGGCTGCGAACCGTTTCAAGGCGAGCTGGAGGCCATCACTTGACGAAGCCAGCAGGACCACGTCATCTGCGAAAAGCAGAAATGAGATCCTGAGACCACCAATGTGATCTCACAGCGTGCCATCACTAATGAGGTGGGACGCAGTAAGTAAGTCATTTGGAATTTCTTGATTGATCCTGAGGGTTATGGAACAAAAAAGTCAAGTGGAAGACACCCCCCAAACTTCACCAGAATTGAGCCGGAGGATCCAGTTGGCTGTCTGTCATGACACTGGACAATCCTCAACCAAATGAAGTCCGTTACTGGTGCCGACTGCAGCCTCGTAACCATCAGACAGCATCTGAGACTGAAGAGCTTCAAAACCAAAACATCTTCAAAGGCCTCGTCTCTTTGAACACCACAGAACTGACCGTTTGGGTTTAGCAAGAGAGCACCAAACATGGAACACTGAAAAGTGGACGAGAGTTTTATTCTCTCATGAGAAAAAATGTAATCTTGATGGTTCTGATGGTTTCCAATGTTACTGGCATGACAGTACCTGCCACAATGGAAGAGAAACCATAATGGTCTGGGGTCCTTTTTCCTTCAGTGGAACAATGAAGCTTCAGGAGGTGCGAGGCGTCAAACGGCTGCTGGCTATGTCCAGATGTTGCAGAGAGCATCTCTCATGACTGAGGGCCCTCGTCTGTGTTGTAACAACTGTTTTTTGTTTGTTTGTTTGTTTGTTTTACAGGACAACGCTACAGTACACAATGCCCGCAGGACAAGGGATTTCTTCTAGGTGAATAAAATCACTCTTTTGGAGCATCCTGCCTTGATCTAAATAAAATTGACAACCTTTTGGGATTTATTACGTGTCTGCAAATATTTTCTGGAGAGCTGTTTTTTTATGGAAATGCTAGATCTGTGACATTGTTTCCCACAGCTACATCTTAGCGATATTTCCATGCTCCATGGTGGTCACCTGTTGGTGGTCACCTGTTGAGTCTCTGTTGAGTCTCTGGAGGGGCCTGCATCCTCAAACAATATAAGTAAAATCACTGAAGGGTTTTAAGGACCACTTTGGTCTCGCAGCCAGGCCAACAAAGGGTTTCCGTCAGAGTCCTTACTGTATTGGCCTCCTTGCTGGCCTCTGACTAAGCCTCTGACTACCCTATCATCACCACCAAAGCCGGTCTGTAGACGATCTGTTTCTGCTGCTGATCAGATGGCCAGCCCTCATAGTTTCTCCATCTATACTCCTGGCTAGCCACCTCAGTAGCTGGCCATCACTGGCCTCCTGGATGCCCCCCTGAGATACTCAGGCTTGCAGGGTTTTCAGTATTTTGGATTCTGTTCACCCTTCCTCAGTTGCAGGTTTTCTGGATTTCTTCATTTTGTTTTTGGATTATTCTGGATTATTCACATTTCAATTTAATTTTCAGTTTAATGTTAAATGTAAATATTTATCTTGATTTTAAGGAACTCGTGTATACTGTGTGTTATGCGGCTCTTTTACTTTTCTTCTACCAATGTTGCTGCGTTTCTTCACTTACAATTGTTGTTGTGGAGGAAACAAGCACTAACTGAAGCTCTAGTGTTTCATTGTAGATTCTATACAGTGTGACTTCTAAGCTCACTACATTGGTGTCATCAGTGGGATATGGAGTTGGTATCCATTTTAAAAGAAAAAGATCTGAGAGAAATCGAGGAACTTAACACCCATCGACAAGCCATTAATGGCATTTGAATAAACAAGAGTACAGACCTACCGCCAAGAACAGGTCGTCCAGGGGACCTGACACAACCCCACCTATTGGTTGGAGATAGACAGAATTGGTTGAGAATTCACCACTCTCCTTGGTCACAGGGAACCAGCTCACCCCTGGTGACAGCAGTTTCAGAGAGCAGCACACCCTCACCTATGGCAACTATGAGGGACAGTAAAACTTTTCCATAAACCCACTGTCAGAATCTTCCTGACAAGTTGTCATGAAAGTGCCACATTGTGCCACAAGAGTGCCTGAAGTGCCATTACCTCTGGCAAGTAACAGTGACACTGGGGATACATACCACAAGGGACCGTCACAATGCTCCTATGCCTCCTTGGAACAGGATCAGGTGGAATGACTTGGGTGGGCATACTTGGCCTATTCCCCTTACCACTGACCAGTGGAACAGCTATGCCCTTTTCACCATGAAGAGCAAGGTGGGAAATAGCTACACATAAGTGACACTGTGTTCCCTGAGTTACAGACCATGCAATAGGTTTAACATCGTATCAATGTCCACCTTTCTTGTGCCATTTGTGTAGCATTCAAGTGATGTGATAGCATTTTGTCCATGTTGCCATAATATGGTGGCACTCGATTTTGCTGGAAAAATTGAGTGCCACCATCGAGTTGAGGTAAACCATACCACATCGGGTCATATCGAGCCAATCGGAGTCAGTACTAATGGAATAAGTGCCTGAGTGCACTGTTTGGAAGGTTTGGATATGACCTCTGTAGCCCAATAGACTGGTATTCGGGCTTCTCCCTGAGACAGAGTTGTCCAGTGAACCCAGATTGGACTACCTCCATAATCTCTGAGAACAGTTATGGGAGTTACATGAGATGACAGACAGGCCGTCTTTGATGCAGGTTCCTGGCTGAATTGAGTTATGAGACACGCTCCTGGAGAAGAGGCCATGCATCTAGACAGCAGGTGTGAGTCTACTGCCCAGAGAACAAGAATGGCCTTTCTCCCAAACTGATGAGTCAGTGGGCTGAACAATGCACTGTGCAGACTGTCAGACGTGGTTTACAGAGTGCAGCTGGTCAAATGGAATAGGGAGATGTGGATGTGCTCTAATCATCTTGCACCCTAACAGCCCTCGATGCCATCTGAGTTGGAGTCAGGGCAAGCTCCAACTCCAGACTCTGAGCACAGCTTTCAAGATCTCTGAGGCTGAAATTACTTTGTTGTGGACAAGTGGGTTGCTTGGCACAGCTAACCACCTAGGTGGAAGAAAACTTTGTTTCATTTGATTCTAAGGAAAGTGTCTTTACTGTACATGTTATGGTTATGTTGCTCCTTTAGGTTGATCTTGCCAATTTTTCTGTGTTGTTTTGACTTAAAGTTGTTTCTGTGGTGGCACCTTGTTAATGTGTCTTTAAATGTTGATCAAAGCGCTCCCCCTTGTGTGTTATTGGGGTCGTAGAACCTGAAGTTCTAGTTTCTCATTGTAAATTAATTGCTTTGGGTTTCCTCAGCTCCTTTGTTTTAAAGAACTACACTTAAGTGACAAAATGTGTTTGTTGGTCCTAACTCAAAATAAAATAAAAATTGAAACTAGTAACTTAATGATCTAATTAATCACTGAATCCTCAGCGTGTGTGTGTGTGTGTGTTGTACATTATCCATATTAAACTGGTTCAGCAGTGAGAAAAATGTGTGAATGAGATTTCCTGCTTTGTGTAAAGTTTGATTAACTCTAAAATTAAGGGCTACTTGAACATGGAGCTACTTTTTTTGTTTTATGTTGAATCATCTGTCTGTTCAATGCTTGTTATTAGAGCTAACATAGCTCTGGTTAGCGTAGACTGCTGACTGGCTAATAGATCCAAATAGTAAAATCTTAAATTTAATGTATTTTGGGTTTTTCTCTCTCTTGAGGGTTTGTTTTTATGTGAGTTTATAAGAAAGTTATTTAAATTTCAATCTTTACTTTTTTCCTTTTTTAAATTTAAAAGAAATATCTTAGGAAAAAACAAAGATTGTTTAATTCTAGTTTCATTTATTGTTTCATTTTTGGTTTATGTTTTCTCTTCTTGTGCAGTGACAAAAAAAGAATAAGAAAGGACAAATGTGATGAAACTGAGCAGAAGAGAAGTGGAGTAACGTGTGACCAAGAGGAACCATTAAATGTTAACTTCCTCTCTTTTTGCTGGCAGTTAACACTACTGTGTCCCAAAACGTCAGCTGCATCCTTTGGAGGACCCGGGCTTCGCGGTATACGTGAGCCGGGTCCTTCGCAGACCAAGAAGGCCGGAAGTGCGAGGTTGTGAAATTGGACGGTCTAGCCTTCAGATTTGCGTCACCGCTGTCTTGGTGGAGTTAAATAAACTCGGCCATCTGCTCCTTGCTATATAAAATATAACAGGCATAAATTCTTGATCGTCTTACACTTCTGTTTAATCAGTTTTCTGTTTAACGTTTATTCAGCTGTGTGAAAATCCCGGAGAACCCACCTGATGGATTAATAAAGTTTATTTAATCTAATAATCTAATAACTTTGATCTCAGCCAAACCGATTTACTCCGAACAAATAAAACACCGAAAAAGGCAAACAATTACATTTTTATGTTATCCGAGTGACTTATATATCATCTTTAACCTGAGTAGCGAAAAGAGCGAGGGTCTGATAACGATGAAGTCGGGGGTCTGCTG